>NC_080025.1:63910493-64213523 GCF_030020395.1 Manis pentadactyla | reverse complement strand
CCTGAACATACATATTCTTAAGAACAAAAGATAGCTGCACATGAATTTGCCCTTTTAGCATGCTGCTCTATTAAGATATTCCTCCATTGTTGTGTGTATATAACAAGTGCATGTATGTTGAGGGGGGTGTTGTATGTCCTCTTATTACTTAGTATTGCAGTTATTACTGACAGGATCATAATTAAGGTTACTATACCTAACTAAGTCCTTCCATTTTCTTTTAGATATTTCTTATCTAAAAATTGGGGTCAAGGTGTCTGAATGTCTATATCTCATATACTCTACTTCCTGAGAAAAACTGAAAATATAGCTTAAACTGTATAGAACAAAGTAAAAATCAGATCAGAGTAAGAGATTTTAGTATTGCAGGCACCAGTTGAGTCCTACATTGTTAGGCTAAATAACTTCACAGCGATTATACAGGCGTAATTACCAGTTAGAAGTCCGATGAAAAAGTGCAAGGCCACCAATGTTAACTCCCTTTCAAAATGCTGGTTGGAAGACAACGCGGTGTTAACACTGATGCCTCTGGTGTGTTTGCCCCAAGTGCTGGGTCAGATCACTGCTGTGTATCAGTCAGCCCCACCTCCGAAAAGCCCAGAATGGCTGTGGAATTCTGACTGACAATCCAGGGAGGCAGTGGGATTCCTGAACCAAAGCAACCCCTGCAGCCTTGTTTGCCAACCTCTCCAGCTTGAAAATGAGCTGCTCTTCTCCCCAGCTCTTTCCTTACAGAAAAAAAAAGAAAACAATTTAATCTGTGACGTTTAAAAGAACACAGAAGCAACTCCCTCTCTAGGGATATCCCTACTTATTTTCTCATAGCAAGTGCCTGGTCTCTCTTCATTCTGTGTCTTTGTTATAAGACTTTACAGTCCTCCTAGGAACCACACAACAACATGAACACTGGCCATTAGGATAAGGAACAAAGTACTGGTGAATATTCTAGGTTGTGTGGGAAGCTAGAGAAGAGAGCAACTTTGGGCAAAGCCTTGCAAAACAAACAAGTTCAAGTTTGCAATGGTCATGACACTCTTTTGCCATATATGAGAAGTAAGAAAGCAATATTTGGTGGGTATACTATTATATACACAACTGATAAGAATTTAAAAAATTAAAAATAAGGACACTGAAAACAAATCATTACACAAACAACATATGACTTTTTCCCCATATCACTTAAGGCAATAATTTTCTGGGGATTAATGTTGACATGTACCCTCATATACACATTTATTAGTCAATGAAGATTTATTAGGTGACTGCTATGTACTCAGAACTTTGCCTGCCACAAAGGGAATAAAAGGATCACCCTGCCATGAGTACTATACAGAAAAAGTTCCCTATTTTTTCTGTATAGTACTTCAAATATTTCCATATAAAACACAATGTGTAAGTACTGGGTACTTTTACTCTACCTTCTCAAAGTGAGCAGCTACCCTAGTTGTGAACATTCATTCTAGGGCTGTCTACTAAGCATGTAAGTGAAGTCTGTAATTTAGTTATCTTTAGCCTGTAAAATATGGAAATGTGCATAAAATTGTAGCAGAGAGGTTTCCACTGGTGAAATGAATGGTGTCAGAGATTTATTAATTGGCTAGAAATATTGCTGGCTACCTCCCTACCTTACATCAGAGGTTGCAAAGCATGCCCAGTTGCCTGCGTTTCAGTTCAGAAATGGCCAACTGTCTAGATCTTCATTTCAGGGCATTCCTGGTTGCCTCACTAGACAGTTAGCTGAATTCCGTAGTAACCATGTTCAAGGTGTGTCTCTGATGAATGTTCCATGCAAGAACTATTGGGATACCAAAAAGGACAGAGAGCAGGGACTTCGTGGAGGACACAGAATAGGCTGTTTGCTGTTTGCTACTCAACTGCTTTGGTCAGAAGCCATCCTGAGAGGGCTTTCACCGTACCTGTTTTGGAGAGATCTACAGCTTTCCCTACTGCTTATTTAGTAAGAGAACCCCATCATAAGGTGTGCGCAAATTGGCTCAGATAGTTTAGCAACACTTAACCTTCAAGGGGCTCATATTCTAGAGATGTAGCTCATACACAGAGGACAATTTACACACAGATTCTAGGGTGGAAGACCACGGTCTCGTGAGCTCATAGGACATCCGCATTTATTCAGTTATAAATAGCTGTGACTCTTAGTTCAAAGACTTTTCACCCACTTCTATGTATGACACATTTTTTTCTCTCCGGTCATGAGCTTCATCTTGCAGAAACTGAAGAAATCTTAGGAACTACCTCCTCCCAGCCGTTGAACAGATGAGCTTTCAGAGACTCGGGGAGCCAGAAATGCTTGTTCTCTATTGACTTAACAGCTATTTAAAAACGAAACCAAAAAAACCCCTAACTACAATATTGCTTTCTTTTTCCCCTTATGCTCCTATTTTCTCCAGTTTTTACCTCTTTTCCCATATCTTCTTCCAAGTCTGGCCTGATATTTGCCAAAGTATTGCTTTAATTTTCTGTGTCTGATATTCTGTGTCTTCTTCAGCTGGTTACTCAATTTACTATTTAGTTTCTGGATAATTAGAACAAATTACATGTCCTTTCAATTCCCATATATGACACCCTGTTACTAGAGTGAAGTTAATTTTTTAGAAATATTCTGGTTCCAGTACTCTTTTCAATTCTCAAATTTTATTTGAAATATTTTTAAGGTTTTAAGTATTTAAATTATTAAATTTAAATAAAATATTTCTATTAGTATATTCTATTTCTTCCCTCTCATGTGGGACAACTTGAAATGATAAGGGAGAGGAAAAATATTTATTATAATACCATGGGTCAGGTGTCATATTAAATGTTTCTATGTGTCATTCAAATTTAGAAAAAGTTCTATAGTCAGGTTAACCACGCTTTTGAGAGGAGATAACTGACACAGGGAAAATTCTAGAATTAGTACAAAACTGGTAACCTTGAGTTTATGCAGCCAGGTAACAAGTAATATCAAAGATTAGCAGAAGACATAAAGATACGTGGTTACATATAAGCATTTCCTTGTCCATATCTGCATCCTTACCTCTTGTTAATATAAATCTCTCAGCAGATATGTTTTGCTGTACTACTTTGACATCTTAGAATTATTTTCATTATTTTTATATACAGATTACAGGTAAATTTTTTGCACACAATTATTTGACTTAATAAACTATTCCTCCTTGGCACTGATATTTCTGGGTCCAGAAATTATGAAAATAAATAAATATAACTCTAGCTTTATGGAGTAACAGACAGACATATAGAAAAGGTATAAAAGTTTATGGGGCAGTGGAGGACCTGTATGTAAGACAGGGGAGGTCTGGCAAGGAGAAGTAATAAACTTTACAGAGGAACTGTTATTTCAGCTCCTTCATCAAGTGTGAGTCAGAGACCAATTACCATGATTGACCAACACAGAGAATGGTGAAGGGCAGAAGACATTCTCCATCGTTAGAAAAATTCACCAGAAGCAAGTGACTTCAAGGAAGAAAATAGAAAAGCTTGTCATGGTAACATCATTTCAAATAAGATTAAAGAAAATTCATTTCAAATTAATTGAGTGCCTGCTATGTTCAGGCACTAATAGGGAAAACAAAGGTAGTTTCACCTTAAAATTCAAAAAGCAATTCACATTAGACTGGCAAAAGTTGTAACTTATATAAAAAGGGATAAGTAGGAGCTAAGAAACCGGCTTTGAAGCACAAAAATTATCCTTAATACTGACAAAAAGAAGAAAAACATATTGGGCATAGTTTATAAGCATCTTTGTTATGTTATGTTTTTTGGGAGCTTTATAAAGAAAGGCTCATTTAAATTTAGAAAATGAGGGCAAGTACGTTGACTGTCATAAAACATATCAATTTAATTAAAAAATAATGAAGACTAAAAGTAAAGGTGTATATATTGTATATATATAAACTTCAGAAGCACTTTAATGATGTTTAAAATTTAAAACTCATCAGACTGAATACATCAAAAGATACGTGTTTATGACAGCTACAGATTTCTTTGCTGTATTAAGTAATGTAAATTTCAAAAAGATCTTATTATATTTATATGTCTCTTACTTTGGATAACACATATCATTTCTGTGAATGTTAGGGGTTAGAGAAAGCAAACATTCATATTCAGACCTAGGGAAACAAGAAATCTGAGGTTGTATAAATAGTAATAGTAATTAAGATGGAAACTTAAGTAATACGTCATTACTTAAAGAAATTAAATGCAGGAGGAAATTTATTTCCATCTGAAAGCACAGAAGGAAAATATTTTTAAATAACAATGTCTTGGGTCTTCTAATTTTCATCATAAAACATTCATAAAATATAGATAATCTATATTGTAGCACTATGTCATGGAAGCTGGCTTTTTAGAAGTATCAATTTTCCCCTAATGTCACTTTTTCTCAATCCCAGATCACTCATTTTAAAATCTACTTTACAGAAGCCACCCAAATATAATGCTTTCTGGCCATATTTATTTCCAAGCCCTCCTAACCTTACCAGAAACAGGTAACGTAAGGACAGCACACTCTCTCCGTGCATGAGCCTCTGGCTTCTGTCAGGCATTTTGTCCTGGAGTTGCTCCCTCTTCTCTGTTGCTCAAGTGGATTAAGTAATAAAAGCAGTCTTGCTCTCCTCTATCAAACAGGTAACTCCCAAAGTCCCTGGGGGTAGAGACTAGATTCCTTTTTCCTGAAACTTCGCTGAGCAACATTTAAATCCACAGAGAAGTGTTCAGATATATGGGCCACCTTCTAGAATGACACACTGGGCAAATAATTATTTAAATCTAATTGTAAATGCCACCTAAATGCTATCTTACTTCCCTTGCTCTTTTAGGCTAAGTACAGCCAACACTATTTCTGGTGAGTACATTAAAAATATGCTTATCTCCAGAATCTGACTAGTGGGCAGGTGTCAGAGTCTTGGTGTGTGTTGGTTAACTTATAAAATAATTACATCACTGTTTTTATTCCTTGTATCATCACTTTGTATTTAACTTGTGAAATAATAATCTGACCAGAAGCACAGTTTTTGAAAAATCAGAATTGTGTCATGTTATACTAAAGGCCAGTGCTGAGAATGCTTACTACAGACCAGACACCATTCCAAGAAGTATACATGGATTATCTGAATTAATTTTCATAATAGCCATTTGAGATAAGTATTATTATTTTCCCAATATTACAGATGACAAAAGTAACAAAGTACTGATAGACATAAGGACTGAGGGTTAAGCAACTCGCTCCAGGTCCAAGTGCTGAGTTATAGTCACACCAACTGGAATGCTTTTCTCTGTAACAGAATATTCTAATAAAAGTGGTTCGATATATGGGGAACACATATGTGCTTGTCAAATAATAAATACTGGGAAATAACTTTCAGTTTCCAAAATGCTTCCCTCCAAAGTTTATGGCCCTCCAAAGCAGTCTTTTAAAAATCCTGGGCTGTTATACCATCTCAATAACCAATTATTTGCTCAACTGCATGTGTAATCAACTCAAAATAAAGACCAAAGAAATCTCCCGTCCTCTAGAAGGACCTGTTTCTTTAAAGGGAGAAAATGTTACACGTTAAGATTTCAAAATCAAATCAAATTCAAAATGAAAATTAAGTCCACATTTCCATTACTCCAGGAACAGAACTGTATCTGTCCTGACAAAGGGAATGTGAAATATAAAATTAAACTAATAGGAAACAAAGAAAAGCTATCATGGTAACCTGGAAAGGCTTTTTCCATTTATTTTGGCAAGAAAGTACTATCATAGTTGAACATTTTGGGAATGGCTGTATATTACTGACATGGAAATGAGTTTCATAGTCACAAACACAGGTGTGCAGAAATAAAATTCTACTTTTCTAAATTTTTTTATACCTCACACTTCCATTCTGTCTAATCCAGCATATTTCATATAGTCATTTTAAGAAACTTTCCATTTTTGATATTTCTCAGTCCTTTGAGATTTAGAACCCCACTGTATTTTTCTCAGCAGGTGTTCTCTCTCGAGGAGACGAGGGCACAGAGCATAGCCTCTCCAGCCACGCTGTGTGGCTGACCCTTGGTCGGGCCATGAGCATTTTGCAGATGGCGTCCCTCTCCCTCAGTTACTTACACGACCTTCTAGGGCCTTGACCACAGTATTCAGGCCCAAGGGACTCCATGATTCTGCTTCTAAACATAGCTGCCTACACACCACACACAGCCCATGATACCCCACTGCTCCGGTGCCGTGATCATTGCAATGTTTTCTAGGAGTTGTTCTCTCTGAGCGGTACCTCTGCTCTGAGATCCTCATACATGTGTGCCTGTGAGCAGAAGGGCAGAAAGACCTTGCCTGTGGGAGTGAGTCTGCCGCAGCCAGGTCACAGGAGCTTTCTGGAATTCCTTCACATTTAAGCTCCTGTGTTCCCACTTCTACCCAAGTTTATGGCCCTTTTATCTATTTGGGGGATGGTGTTGAGAGTTATGATCAGGCTGATCATAACTACTTTCCAAATCTTTATTAAAACTCAACAGTAACATGATGTCACCTCCTTGTCTCATTTTGCAGCTTCATAACTTGCAGTCTGCAAAGAGGGTAAAGAGGGTGGGACACAATCATGTGGATTAATACCTCACAATATCATTTTATCATATAATAAAAACTATATTGTGGGAAACAAACACAAGATTTGTTTTTGTTTAGCTGAGGGAGAGATCAATGGGACTTGAGATCCTAAAAATATGTTCACAGGACTCTTAGATCCTTAATCTTCTCTGGAAGCTAAGGTAGAAGGAAGTGCGATTCCCAGCAATTAAAATTAAGTAATTGCATAAAGCACTTAGCACTGTAATCGGAAAGATGGAGAAAAAGTCATGTTAATAACCTACACCTGGTTGGACATGATGGTTCATGTCTACAAGCAAAGGGAAGTATATCTAGACCAGGTTATAGGAGACTCCAATGCCTGCACAGAGTCTAGCAAAATAGATGAAAAGGTAATGACAAGGTGATTTTAAGTTTAAAAATCATGACCGCAACCTCTGGTAAACATTGCAGACTGAATACATTTTCAGTTGTACCTGAAATCTCATTAAAATAATAGAGTTTACAAAAACATGAACATTTGTGTTCAGACCAAAGATTTAGATGTGAAAGGATGGGAAACAAGTCATTATTTAGAAAACAAATGGACTAATGAGAATTGCTCAGCAGACCCTACAGTGTCAGATTTTAAACATCTAAGAGTAGAGCAAAAAGCCAATAAGAAGCAAAAATAATCTGCTTTATAACCCCAAACAGAGCATAAACCAACAACATCAGGTGCCATGGAAAACAGGACTAAATTGGTTGAATATCTTTAGAAGTCCTAAACCCTAGATCTTCCTGTGTATTCCACACAGCCTACCTACTCTCTTTTCCCAACCTGTCAAAAGGTAGGGTGTTTCCTCTTTGGAAACAACAGCTAGAGAACACTTAACATATAAACAAAAGGCCCAGCTAGGGGCTGGAGGGAGATCCAAGCTGAAATAAGTTTAAGTGAAAGTCCACACTGATTCCTTTTCCACTGCCACCTCCAGAACTCTAGTAAGCAAGAGATCACTTGCTGATACGACTTTTGGATGGAGGTGAGGTGGTGGGGGAGGACAGTGAAATGGCCTGGACCTTACGTGATCTCCGTGGAAGGGAACTGGCCAGCACAAGTATAACATGAGTCTCAGGTTTTAATACTTCTGAAATGTCCAGTAGCCACATTTAGAGTATAAATTAACAGGTGATATTAATTTTAATTTATAAATTATTAGGTCCAATATCATAAATAATATTTCAAATAACAGAAAATTATTAATGAGATATTTTACTTCTTTTGGTACTAACTCTTGGAAATCTAATTTTTATTTTACTCTTAACAGCACATCTCAATTTAGACTAACTACATTTCAAGTCTTCTCTCAATAGCCACTGGTGCCTAGTGGCTACCATATTGAACAATGCAACTCCAGAATAAGATCCATATTAATTTTAAATACAAATGGAAAATCACCAGACACTTGAGGAACACCTCTGATATGCAAGACAAATTTTAAAACAAATAAACGATAGGGATGAGTACAAGAAAAGGGAATAAAAATCACTAAATATTTTTGTGATTCATGTCTTCACACAACTGAGAGAAGATATTGCATCATGAAACTAGTGAAACAGAAAACCATGAAATAAATAAAAGCAGAGAAATAAAAGGCAGCAATCTGGAAATTTTGACTTCTACAATGATTGTAAAAGTGACAGTCAGCAGAGCAGTAGGATTATCAGAGTGACAGCATTCGAATACAGAGGAAGCGTTAGTTACATCAGAATAGTGGACCAGATCCAACATCTATATAGTGGGATTTCCAGAGAACATAAAACCAGACACAATGGGGAAATAAGGACAGAATGCATGAATCCTTTCCAGGATTGAAAGACATGTCTCCAGGAGGTCAAGAAGCCACCCACCGCAGCACAGTGGATTAAAAAGGCCACAGGGAATGGCCTCCTGCCTGTCTTCACATATCAGAATTACCAAAAATGAACAGAGAATATATTTTTAATTAAGGTATTGATATGCAATCTTACAAGGTTTCACATGAGCAACATTGTGGTTTCAGAATTCACCCATATTATCAAGTAACCCCCCACCCCATTGCAGTCACTGTCCATCAGCATAGTGGTACATAAGTGGTACATATACACAATGGAATATGCTTCTCTGCCATTTGCAGCTTTAGCCAGTCTTGTCTTCCTTCCTCCTAGATAAGATTATTAACACACCTCATTGTGAAATTACCCTACTTCCCAACCACATCCAATTCAGAACAAATCTCTGCTTCCTCAAACCCTGCTCCCACCCCACCCAAGCTCTATGAGAGATTCTGCCCCCCTTCTGCTGCATCACGCTGGCTCCCCGTGGCACACTTCTCCCTCTCTGCAGTGAGTAACCAACTCCGCAGGTGTCTTCCTGCGATCCTTGGTGGAAGGGCACTGCCAGTCCTAAGGCATCTAAAAAGCTCTGCTCTTCATGCCAGTGTTTATAGGAGACTCTGGCATATTTGGTAGCACATCCCCCCAAAATTTGGAGAAGACTAAATGGAACATTAAAGAAGGAAAATCAGAAGATGCCACAGTGATAAGGAACAGGAAAAATTATTGTCAGTGTGCGAAATGGCACTGAACAAAGATTGTGAGGTCAGAGCAGCTGTGTCCGCAGAGTGAAAGGGCGAGATGAGGACACAGGCCAGGGCACAGGGCAGGCATGCCAGCTGCTGAGGGGCCGTGAGACATCAGAGAGCTCTGTGGTCCGGGTGCCAAAGAAGCTGGAGGAGAACTTTAAGTCTCCATCACCAAAACCTCACTAAGGGAAGACGTCTCAGCCACTCCACTGAAGATTTTATCCTCTTCTCAGATCTACAAAAGGGGACATAGGAATAGCCTAATATAATTAGGGAATTAATGACCCTCCCAGTAAAGGGCTATCAAGATAATAGTAAGTGAATTTAAGTAATTTCTTAAAAGGGATTAAGATAAAGTCTATATATGGAAAGGATTAAAATTTTAGGTAATCAGTGAGGTGTGAAGTACAGGGTAGGAATGTAGATAAGTAAACAATTTCTAAGGTAAATTTCTTATGAGTACTGAGGTAAACATTTTTGGGTATTTCCGTACACACTTATTTTTTAAGATCTGCTGTGTTCAGTTAAGTCTGATTTAAACAGCTGTTAAAACTGAGCTGAGTGCTATGAGATACTTCTCACTCTCCAGTCTCCAGCACTCACTTGCCAGTCCTTGTTTTCCAAAAGAAGGAAGGACTTAAAACTAGATCATTGTCTGAGCCTGGCTAGGCCACCACAGTGTATGTCCTTCCCTAATCTTACCTTGCCCTTAACCCTTTGCCTACATGGCAAGCACCTGCTGGGCAGGCGTGCCTGCAACCTGAACCAAGCTGTGACCTGGCTCCCACACCGCCAGGTCACAGCCTGGGACATACATGAATTCCTGCTCCAGTCTTTTTTCCATTATTTTTACGTGTTCTTATACTAGATCAATTTCCCTACCAAACTCTCCTTGAAATTTTCAGGTTATTTTTGAAGCTACTTTCCTATCATAGTTTGAATCACTAACTTTGTTTTTTATTTATTTATGCTTTTATTTATCCAGTGACACTGGCAAATGTTTCATTAATCTGTAGCCTTTGAGAGAGTAAAATCAAATAAATTCCTTAGGTATTCTCAGTCTGGACTTTTAATTGGGATAAAATAGGAGAATCAAGAAAACAAAAACCTGCTATCTTCCCTCAAGGAGTTCATGGGGTTAGGAAGATGGATCTGCAAACAGACAATTATGATACATTGTGACACCTTCACCCAGACAGGGAGAATTGCCAGTTAGGGAAGACCTGAAGACAGTCAGTGGAGAAAGTGATACTTCAATAGTCACAGAATCCAGGTCCAGGTAGAGAATGTGGGAGAGGGTGAAGGGATCAAAGGCATTCCCCCAAAATACAGACCCATAAAGAGACAGGTAACTGGGAGGTACAGATATTTTGGTAAGGCTTTGGAACAATGCATGATTGTCTCAAAAGGCAAGTCAGGACACTGGAGAGAGAGGTACAAATGACATCATGAGGCCCTACTATAACGCATAACATACCAGACTGGGGTTGGTGCCTGATGCCCAGGAATTTGCTCTCTTGGGAGTTTCTCTTGAAAGCAATACAAAGCTACTCAAAGATCTTAGGGAAGAAGTTCAAGACAAAATGTGGGCTTAAGAAGATGGCTATGGCACAACATGGAGAACAGAAGAGGCCAGAGAAAGTCTTTTGAAATAATCTAGGCAGAAAGTTATATGCTGTGAATTAAAGTAGTGGCTGGGGGAGGAAGAAGTTGGGAAAGGTCTTGGAAATACTTAGTAGAGAAGGAAATATTTAGAAGGCAGCATGAATAGCTCGGGTTGGTGAATAATTAGCTAGGTAGAGGGTTGGAAATCAAGAACTAGCACTAGGCCTCAGGCTCAAGCAGCAAGAGGAAAGATAAGAAAGGGGAGGAAATAACAGGACTAGATCTGGGGGTGGGATGAGGCTAGGCTACCTGGAATTTTCACTAATTAGCTGCAATATTCAGGGCCAGTTTCTCAGTCTTCCTGAGTGTGTTTACTTACTCTTCAAATGAGGATAACATTACCCACTTAAAAATTATTGTGAAAATTAAATAATAATAGTTAACCCTTCTACAGTACATACCCCCTTGCAAGACACTTAAGTATTTTACATATAGTAACTCACTTATTTTGAACAAATGACAACAAATGTCCTACAAGGTAGGAATTTTTATTACAGAACTTGACAGAGGAAACAGAAGACACAGGAGGTTTACTAACTTGCCCAAGATCACAGAGCTGAGAAGTGGCAGATCCAAGTTTCAAACCTTTTCAATTTCACTACAGAGAGCATGCCTTAGCCAATAATTTACAATACTTCTCATTAAATACTAATCATTTTGCATAATTATAATGCCTTGCAGGCATTTGTAGATTACAATTAATTATTATAATTTAACTTAGCCATTTATTTAGAAAGTATTTGCACACTACATGTATTTACATATATTTCACTTAACACTAAGATAGATTCAAGCACAGTAAGCGACACACCTATCTTAGGGTCGTTTACAGTTTAATTCTGAACATAAAATGTACATCATGAATCAGAACACAGTGCACAGTTATGTATGTGTTGAAAGAGGTTAGATACTTCCGACTCAGGACACAGAGCGGTCACCAGGAGGCATGTAGATATGTGTGAGTCAGAAGCTCAGGGAAGAGATCAGGGCTATGAAATGCAGACTTGGGCCTCTTCAACATCTTATAGGTAAAACCATAAAAAGAGATGAGACCCCTTATTTAGTAGGCGTTGATGGGGCAGGGGAGCCTAGAAAGGCAGAAAGTAGACTTCGGGAAGGACAACGCAGCTGCCAGGCAAGGGTATCAAAAGCAAAGCTCACCGTGTCTCTGTGGCCTCGCAGTCTCCATTGGTCTAATTAACGGATCTTAGTTTAAGAGTGTGCTAAGAACTGTCCCACTTCTGACACTTGCAGCTTTTGCTGGGAACAAATGTCAGCATTGTAGAAGCTGCCGAAAGTCTACTTCCACTCTTAAACCTCAGAAAAAGCCAAGCTTCATAGCTGTTGCTCTGCCATGGTAAATAATTAGTAAGTAATTTTCTTCTCACAAAAGACCATTCAGATTGTTTCAATTGCTTTTATTTATTCTACAGGATTTCAGCTTCAGAAATGCTCCAGCTGTTACTATGTACAGAAGTTCTGAAGCAAGATTTTAGAAACAAAATGGCAACTTTAATACTCAAGAGGAATATTAATGGAGTAGGAAGGATACTGGGAAAAATTATAGCAAGCTTCCTTTCTGTTTGCCTATTAATACCAGGATTCACTTTTTCCTTTGCTCTTCCTGTTTTCCTGACTTCATCTGGTTAGGCATAGAATTTTACTCAACTATTATAATAAGACTGGGGTGTAAGGATGCAACACACGGAGTTCTGGGAGACTGAGGCAAAGAACCTTTCAAGAGGTCAGGAAGAACCCTAGCCAAGGGACGGAGGAAGAAAAAGAGATGATAACTGCACCTCTATCACCAACTGGCCACTACTCCCTTTCTGTACCCCCGCCCGGGAGGGTTTGGGCATGCGTGATTAGGCTAACAAAGAACAACTGCTATACAGGCTGTGGTCGTCCCCAAAGTGAGAAATAGAGAAATCACAGTATCTGCCTGGATGCAAGGCTAGCAAATCTTGAAGATGACCATGGGACCCAGAGTGGAACTGCCTGAGCCGAGGGTTTCTCTAGCTTTAGCCAAGCTTCGTGCAGGAACTGAAGACATCTAAGAGACTGACCACAGAAGGGAGCAATCTGAGCTTGGCACACAGACTGGGGAAAAGAATTAGGACTTTGTGTTATTAGATGAAACAAAGTTCTTGGACTTGACTCACTGAGAAATGATCAGTGTCTGTGAGCTTACATACTCAGTGTAATGTGAATTATAGAATCTTTTCTATTAAATGTCATAATTTAATAAATGATATGCTTTATACTACAAACAAAAACTAACAAAAATCCTGGCAAGCTGGAAAGGACAGTAGTGGTGCTGGTGGTGATAAGAATCCATGAAACTCCCTACCTGAGGATTTCTCACACTAGGCTCTGCACAGATCTATGTATTATTTTATGGTAGGGATATTTGCCAATTGGGGTATTTGAAAGAGCCCTAAGAATAAGAGATAGAAGAAATAGATTTTGAAGTTGTTTCAATGATTAAAACTTCTTAGAATTTTAGTCATAGTCCTTAAGCAACAGTGAACATTTTGGGCTAGAAGATTTAGATATAATATTTTTGGGAAAAAATGAATAAAATGTATTGTTGAGTGCTTACTATGTGTCAGGCACTGGGCATTGCTGATACTAAGTTACAAATGACCCCTACCTTCGGGCAGTTTACAGCTGAAAGTGGCAAAGTACAACTCTAAGTAACAGCAAAGGTCTGAGAGCAGTGCCCTTACCTCTGCATGTCACCCTTACCCCAGCTCAGCGCCCCTGCAGTGTAACTGCCTGTCCGTGTCTGCTCAGATGTGACTTCTGACCAAACAGCTCTAACAAGGATGAGGCTTCTAGAAACTAGAGGTTTCCACAGAAACTAAAGGCCTTCCCCCAGGAGACCAAGCTAAAATTTAGATTAGTGTTTGTCCCCATTCCAGATAAAACAGTTCCACCAAAATTAAACACAGGGAACTATCAGCCATAAAGCTTGGAGTGCACACAGCAGTTGGTCATTCTGTTCTGGAAGATATTCCCTGTATAGTGGGTTAGCTACTTAGCATTCTTAGAATAAATTATACATTTGAAAGGCAATGGCAATGAGCTAAGAGCGCACAAGGGAAGCAGCCCTGCCCAGTATTTTCCTCTTACTTCTTCTGTAAATACGTTAGTCACTTGTTTGGTCTAATTTCTTCAGGAGTTGGTGGTTCACTAAGGGGTCCGTTTGTGTGCAGTGGCGGGGTAAGTGTCCACAAAATTCACTGTGTCTTCATCATTTATGAAGTTCACACTTGTTTTTTGTTGTAACTTTCTTCAAAAGGTTTCATTGCACATAAACAGAATTAGAACCACTACCTGAGGAGAAGATCCTGGATCCCTTATAAATGCCTAGCACAATATTGTTTCCAATAATTTTCTCTAGAGCCTACAACAGGGTCTGACCCACAGTAAGCCCTTGTATTTTTCAACAAATATCTCAATGAATAAGTGGATCTGAAAGATAGTGACTCCATCCAAAATAAGTTTTTAACTATTTTAGGATTCAGTTGTAAAACAATAACACTTGATGAAAATATCTCATGTATTTCCTAAAAATTTATGCCTACTCTAAAAATATATTGTTTTTAGTGTCCAGGCCATGGGATCATTGTAGTGAATAAACTAACTTTTATTTCTTCATTTCTAAAACTTCCTAGAATGAGATACAAGGACATCTTACAATGGCGTCTGTTGCATAGGGTAATAATGAAGTTCTAAATAAAACAAAATGAGCCTCCAAATGTATTTTGATTAGACTGTGTTCTTAATTTTTAAAACCATAACATATCTACTAATATTCTTTTTGAGTTCCTAAAATTAAAATGGGAGAAATGTAAGATTTATATCTTACATTGGAATATTAGAGAATAACATTAATAAAGAGATGAAACTAATAATTTAAAAAACTGTCTTTATTCCACTTTTAGACTTCACAAGTACTGCAGGGTGAACAATGCCTTCTTATTTAAGCCCACTCTGGAGTCCTTGGTGAATGTAGCCAAGCTGTCTGCTAGGCCCCTTCCATAGTGCCTGCCAATTTGCTGTTATTTCCTCCTTTAGATGATAGTGTTTATGTGACAAAAGTTCTCTGGGTATATTTCAAAACATCTTACACTATTTAGCAGTATACTACTAAACACCTATTTAAAAGTACTATTTAACCTCCACATGGCTAAATTTGTCAGAAGAAACAAAACAGAATTTACCTTGCTCTTCTCCATAAAGAAATGGCTAGAAAGCTCACTGTGGAACCAATGGCATACTAATTGCCCTTTGTAAAGAAAGAAGTTTTCTGTGGCTTAGCCAATTTCTGCAGGGATATACAACACACAAACAGTAAAACTAATTATTTACCAAAATATATTTTTTATTTTCTCTCTGCACTTCATGCTAGTTTCAGACAATTTCCCTTTCCTGATGAACAATTCATTGTTTGTAATTAATAAGAGAATCACTTTGGGTTAGGCATTATTTAGGGTTCCAGTTATCTGATGGCAACACAGCATTTCTCCCCCACCGAAGTCCCCAAACCCCCCACCCCTCCTCCTTCTAGTACTTCCCTGCTCTGCATACCACATCACTCCTTATAGGTGGTAGTAAAGTGGTGCCTTTACAGTTTTACAAAAAGTAACCAGATACATATAAACAACTGACCAATAAAAAAATTTCCCCTGTTCATTTTAAAGCCATTCTTCTTAATTTCAAAATTTTGTGATTATTTTTCAAAGAATTTAACTGTGAGGTTTAGTTTATAAATACTAAGAATATCAATTCCACGATGCAGAGAAAAGGGAACCCTCCTACCCTGCTGGTGGGAATGTAAACTAGTTCAACCATGGTGGAAAGCAATATGGAGTTTCCTCAAAAAACTAAAAGTACAAATACCATTTGACCCAGGAATCACACTCCTGGGAATTTACTCAAAGAATACAAGTTCTCAGATTCAAAAAGACATATGCACCCCCATGTTTATTGCAGCACTATTTACAATAGCCAAGATATGGAAGCAACCTAAGTGTCCATCAGTAGATGAATGGATAAAGAAGAGATGGTACATATACACAATGGAATACTATTCAGCCATAAGAAAGAAACAAATCCTACCATTTGCAGCAACATGGATGAAGCTAGAGGGTATTATGCTCAGTGAAATAAGTCAGTCAGAGAAAGACAAGTACCAAATGATTTCCTTCATTTGTAGAGTATAACAACGAAGCAAAACTGAAGGAACGAAATAGCAGCAGACTCACAGACTCCAAGAAGGGACTAGTAGTTATCAAGGGGGAAGGGTGGGGCAGGGTGGGGGTGGGGGAGGGAGAAGGGGATTGAGGGATATTATGATTAGTACACATGGTGTCCGGGGGGGTGGTGGTCATGGGGAACATAGTGTAGCACAGAGAAGACAAGTAGGGACTCTGTGGCATTTTATGACACTGATGGACAGTGACTGCAATGGGGTTTGTGTGGGGACTCGATAATATGGGTGAATGTAGTAACCACATTGTTTTTCAAGTGAAACCTGCATAAGAGTGTATATCAATAATACCTTAATTTAAAAATTTGCAAAAATTAAAAAAAAAGAATATTAGATTCCTTAATTAGTAATCTTAATCAGCAATTGGTGCTGAAAGCAAAAATAGCCATAGTCACACCAACAACAATATACTATTGTGTATTTCTTTACTCTAAGAAAAATACTCTTCTGCTTAATCGGCCCCCTCTGCAGTCTTACATAGTCTTTTGCCGATGATTTGTCAGCTCATTTAAAGCCTTTTTTTCTCTTGCTTAACAATGATTCTTCCAAGTTCGGGAGCTTACCTTTTTCCCAGGTGAAAATTATTTTATTATTCTCAGGTGTTTGCTTTCTTTAACTCTCAGAACAGTTAACTGCAAAGTTGTCATTATCCTTTACAAAAGGATCCGATTCCAAATAATTAGTGTTTGTGTTGTACATCATTTGAAAATATTTCTCCTTTCCCCTTGTCAGGATTACAGGAGTCTCATATATTGCCCCACAAATCCCACTTTTATTGTTTCATCAGATAAACCTGGGAACAAGGCTGGTTGCCTATTCTCTTCATCTGACCCAGATCCCTCTTGAGTTCTGAGCTCTCTCACAGGAAGTGAACAAGAAGTTAACACCTTTATAAGTATCAGTCCAGAATGCTTTCCCCAGAATTTAGCATTGCTCCAAGCAACCATTCTCCAAAGAATAAAAGGAAGTGACCTTCTTTAAAGGTAAAGAAGCCTACACTCCCACACTTTGTAGGACAGGGTGGAGAGTGAGAGGGAAATGCTTTTTTTGTAACAGCATTTAATTTGGTCTTTAAGTAAGTATCTCTTAAGTTTTCTTTCTGCATGAATACTGCTCTGTCATTCTTTGCAGTGTTGCCTGGTCTTATATAGCCATATTATAAAACATACCATGTAATAACGAAAATTCTATGTAACAGAATCCCCTCCCTGCCCACAGATATCTAGTGCCCACAGTCAGTACAATTTCTATGATCACTAGTGATAATAAGTTTATGTATGGAAAGACTTTAGTTTTCTTCTTTCCTTCTAGGAGGCAGCTTGTTAACAGGATTGGGTCTTTCAAATTATCTCTTAAATATACTTGTCAGTCTTGACAACACTCCAAAATCATTATCAGAATCCCACAAATAAAGGTCACTCAAATTCCAGTCTCACTAAAAAAAAAAAAAAAGACCTTTTAATTTGGAAGATAAAAATCTAATTGGTCAGATTTTTAGTATGTCCTTTTCAAAAGAGCAATATTTTAAAAAGTTGATGAAAAGGTAAACAGAAATTTAAATTAAATATGAAATCAGTTAAGTTTAGTTTAGGACATGCCAGATCAGTTTAGAGAATCTGAAGAAATAAAAATTTCCACTAAAATTATACTTTTAAAATAATTACAAGTTTAAGTTTTCTGATATTTTTAAAATAAAAGGTACAAAAATGTACAAGTGGAAATTTAGAGACTAGTGGAAATGTAAAATTCAAGCATTAAAAGTCTATTTCTTCATCCATTTAGTTGAGAGCTTATAAATCTGTTAGAAGAAGCATTATAAATTATTGCACCAGAGAGTATTTATCTCTTTAAAGAGTTAAAAATAGTAATAATATTTACTAGATGATAGTCCATCAACTATAAAGACATGTATAGACAACACCGCTAAATAAAAATAATTCTGCTCACCAACTTCTAGAGGCGCTTGCTTGCCCAGATGTAGGATCTTTAGACTGGCTTCAGAGAGAGTGTTGTTGGAGGAGACACAGAAAAGGAGCACATGATTCCCACAGCACGGCTGCTGAGAACTCAGAAGAAACAAGGCACAAGGTTTGGAGCACTCAACTGTCTTTAGGGTCATCCTGACATCTGAAAACCACTGACATCCTGAGACTCACAGTGCTGCGGACACATGCTTAACACAAGATAAATATAGATCCTTGACACCTGAGCCAGATGAAATGGAAGTTAACTTGAAAAATCTCTTATTTTATGCCTTAGTTGAGGAAGTAAAACCCTTAATCCTTTTCCTGTTAAAACCGGTTGTGCCCTGTTGAATAGACAGTTACTGGGCTTATGAAACATGGGACTTCAAGTAATTAATCTTTCATCAGCTTGCTTCTCTTCATGATTACCATTTGTTGTGATAGTGTAGGGACAGGTTCAGACATTCCTTTCTTGAGTATGAAATAAACATAACAGTGAATATTAAGTATTAGTTATTCAGCAATCTTTTTATTTAGTAGTTTTTGCTGATGAGTCATTACAATGTGAGTATCTGTTAGATAAACTTTCCAGTATTTTTTCTCTACAGTTTATGTGGTAATTTGGTCCTTTTTTCTTTGCCTTAATTAGTGAGGCAGAAAGTGTCATGCAATGCTGAAGTGCCTGATTTATCTTTTGGTATAGTTGGATAACATAGGTGTGGATAAAATGAGAGTTCCTGTGGCCAGGATTCTCACCTGGCCCCGGTTGACTAGCCCACTGCACACCTGTGGGCAATTTGACTCTCTAAAAAGAGCTCCACCCAGTGCTCTGGGCCCAACAGCAGCAGGGCTGCAAGGCTGCAGGAGAGCAGAGCAGAGGCTGAAGTGGTGGCAGCGCCGAGGACAGAGGCCCAGAGGTCAGCTGTGTTGGATGACTGTGCGGACAGAGGGGCCAAGAGGCAGAGACCGGCTTGCTGCCTGCAGACTCACTCTGAGTGAATGGGATTCTAGTGACTGACCTGCCACCTGGAAATAAACCTGGGTATAACCCTTTCACCCCAAGAATGTTTTGCTGTCGGTTCCTTTGGTCACACTGAATCCATAGTGAGCTTGCCTGGGGCTGAAACCAATTGGCAAGACAATAGTAGATTTAATTTGAATTTTGCTTAGTACTATTAGTAAACATATGAATATGGCTCTACCATCAGCCTGAGCAGACCCTATGATTAAAGTTATTACTCTGAAAATACAATGGTGAGATTTCTAACAATAAACCATTTTCTGGAATTCGTATATTAAGAATCCCTAATTCTATATTAAAACAAAATGAACAGAGAAATTAGGAAAGTCATCCTGCTCTCCTGAGATTTTGAGGCATTAAATATTTGTCATCAAAGAAAAATGATAGATTTGGAGTTACCACTTTCTAAATGAAGTTGATCTGTACCCAGTATTACCTATCATCACAGAAAGGTGAATGATACTTTCAAATTACCAAAACTGGTATCTTCTTATTTTAGTAATAGGTCCTGTGTACTGCGCATGGTCTATGTGTGTGGCACTTTGCTAGGTGGATATCACATTATCTCATTTTCTTTTCCTAATACCAAATTATCCTTTCAAATCAGATTAATATTTTCAGGTCCCATTTAACATAAAAGAAAACAAACTCAAAAGGGAAGACATTGGCAGTGGACACATGCTAATAAGTGGTTCATATGAGAGTCTAACCTACACAACTTTGACTGAAAGCATGTTTCTTTCCCATCCTGTATTATACTTACAGGCTAAAAACGAGTTTCATCCCAGTTTTATCTGTATCAAACTAGCTATCTTATGAGAGATTCCAAGGCTTCTTTAATTTTTTTTAAACAAAGGTAGGGAAAATACAGAAATGTCCCTAAGGAGTATTGCTATGACACAGGAAATCCCCAGAAGCATTATGTCCCTAACACAAGGAAAAGATAGACCTGTAAGGTACAACTCCAGTGAGAGGTATTTCTCACCTCCTGCATTTACATTTTTCAACTTGTCCTTGTCAGTTTGCACAAGCAGAGTTTGACCCACCAGAGCCTGGAGGCCTGTCCTGCCAGCCACTTCTCAGCTGTAAGACCAGGCTTGGAAGCTGGAGGTTGGACTACTGGCATAGGGGAGGGATATGCAGGTGGCAAGGAGTCAGCTGGTGAGGTTAGGTGAGCAATCCAGGGAGATTTCTGCAATGATAAGTGGGGGAGTGGGTGCTCACAGAATATGACCCTTTTCATTAAGGAAAAAAAGTGTGTACAAAAAGTTTTTCTATTACTTGAACTAGGAATTTGTTAAACAAAATGTTTTACTAAAGAAGTGAGAAGACAAAATAAAAATTCAGTGAACTCAGGCTCATACACTTCGTATGAATCCCAGTAACTATCATAGAATGCCTCTGACACTCTAAGCACCATCTTCTTTGAATACAGATTATGTCCTATGAATAATAATAGGAAATCCTGAATTTCCTTTCCATGAGTTATATATTCCTTATCATAAAGTGGTTTACTTCCTACTGGGCCTCAACTCTTGAGGGTGGTGAGGGGCAAGAATACTGGTGGACAAGCTAAAACAAAGACTATAGCTCTGGGGTAGTAGAACAATACCTCTGACCACTCTCATCCAGAGAACTGTCAGAAATTTTCTTTACCAACTACTTCAGAATTAAACATTTCATTACAGCATGTCAGTTAAACCTAGGACTCCCCCTCCCAAACTGGTTACCTCTGAAGTGTTTATGAACCTAAAGTTCTGAACTTACAAAACCAAAACCTCATCTGATGATTGTTGCACAATTACTGGCATAACTTTAAGGCATTAAAGCTGAATCACCAATCTTGCTGCTAATAGCAGCTGCTGCCAGCTGTTGAGAGAATGTCCCTCACAAGACATTATTGCGAAATTTCCCATTTCTGTGAAAATCTTTTCTCAGAACAAGTAATTCAATTCATTTGTACATATGCAAAGTACCATCAATACATTGGCAATAGTAGGTACTGTATTCTCCTTTTTTCCTAGCACCTCCCCAGGCCTGTTTCTTGATGCCGTCAGGGCGTATTCCTCTGTCAGATGTCTGTCTTCTTCAGACCACCAGCATCGTCTCATGTGCTTCATCAGGTATTATAAACAGCATTGACTTTATCCTCTACTATGCTGTGTTTAGGACTTTAAAAATTAATAATACAATGCTTTAAAAAAGTTGCCTTTACAGAAATTCAAATTTTAAATCAAAGATTTTCCCCTTATCTTATATTTCTGTCCATTTATGTAAGAGCTAAGAGTAAACTCTCCTTGAAATCCCAGCTCTCTAACATAACAGGGAAGGCATAATTTGTGGCCCTGTCAGGAAAATTTGGCATAAACCCCTGTACATACTTGAAAACAATGAGAATATTCACCAAGATATTTAAACACATTAACCTTGCTAACTTTTTTAGGAAAAACACATTAGGAAAATGCCCTTGGATTATTATCAGCTTGCTTAAAGTGTATATTGGGTTAATTTGTAACTAATTATATCAGTACACTCTTCTTACCATGGTTTTCTGTTTGTCTTTTCAGTATCCCATGTTATCGTAGAATAAGTAATTTCACTCAAAGACATCATTCCTAAAGAGCAATCTCCTGCAGGAGAGAGCTGTGACCAAGGCTTACTATTGTAACTCTGGGGAGAGTAAATCCCGGAGTAAAATACCTCTAAAACCAAAATCAGTCAAAGGGAGATATAAAGTTTAAAACCCATTTATTGCTTACAAACTGCAGTCAGGGCTGTCTCTTTCCTGCTCCTGCAGAAGCAAGTGAGAAATTTCCCCCAGCCTCTCAGGTTCAGATAAGCCCTCATCACCCAGGTAATTACCCATTGCTATGGAGATGAACCACTTCTCTCCACCCCTTAGGAATGCCTGGTCATATGGAGATGCACTAAAGCCAGGTGAGAGATTCTGGAATATTACAATTTTACCCACAGGCTACACCTCCAGAAATCTCACTTTACAATCTACTAATTCCCCCTCTTCCGCAATGGTTCCTGGGGGAGAAAACTGGAGCATTGTGACTAATGACATACAATAGCAACAGCAATAACATCATGACAATCTTCAAGCCAGAGGACTCAGCTAGGTTCAAAGTCTTATGCAGATTAAGTCCATAGCTCGCCCATTCCACAGGCAGTCAGTAGCTGAATAGGTAGAGTTCAGAGCTATCATAATGTGGCAGCTACAGCCAAGGGGCACATACAGGCCACAAGGACTGTAGAAAAAAATAACCTTAAGGGCAATAAGATACATGTTTTAATGACACCAACATAGGCAAATCTTGTCTGTCAGGTAGGATACATGCCAGCGAGTGGTCCTGTGACAGGACAGTGGCAGGAATGGGTTCTTGTCCTGGTCTGGTATACCAGACTTTCAACCCCTCCTTGTGGTAGTTACAGATGGGTCAATATATAGGGCTACGGGAGGTACATACACTGGTCATAAAGATAAAACAAAACTTCCCCGCAAGAAGCTCTTACCTCCTGGACGTCTTGAGTACACTACTGTGATCTTTGAGGGCCACTCTGCTGTTACTCCAGGAATACATGAGGCCAGCTTCCAGGCCTTTTCCCCAAGGTGGCAGAAGGACCAGGGCCACATCCATTCAACAGTGTCCCAGGGTTTAATGAAGTAGGGACTGGCAGCAGGATGTTGCTCTGCTGGTCATATCCTGTCTTCAGTAACTCCTCTTTGGTTTGCACATGCAGTTGTATAGGAGAGGCAGCAAGGTGTGCTAGCATATCCACAGAGCTCAAGGCTCCTTTTTCATGGCTTCTCATTCAAATGCCATAGCACTGTCCATAAGCGAACTGAACAGCCCAGTAGACTATTGGTGTCCAACTTCAGGCCAGATTTCAACAAACCATTTTACCTCTCTATCATGCCTGCTCCAGTAGGGTTATATAGTACATGAAACTTCCACTTTATTCCTAATTGCTGCACCCATCCTTGTAACCCATGTCCAGTAAAGTGGGTGCTTTGATCACTCTCGATCACCGGCGGCCAGCCATAGGCTGCAAAGAGATGCTCTAGGTCACTCTTGTTGGTTTGTTGATCTGTACAAGATGCAGGAAGAGCAACCAAGAGTCCAGTAGCCATGTCCACACAAGTCACAGCAAACCGATATCCTTCTGATATGGGCAGAGGCCCAATATAGTCTATCTGCCACCACCAATGGGCTACAGTCCACATTGCCTTTTGCCTCATATGTAACAAATGCTGATGTAACCACTGAGCTCCATCAGAGGCAGGGTTTCCTTCTAGCCAGCGCACCTGGGCCAATGGGTCTGCTTCATCATTTCCTGGGGATGCCAAAGGCAAATGGCCAGACACATGATATATGGTAATTGTCTTAGTCTGACCAGAGGCCCATAGGTCTTGCCACAACTCTTGCCCACAAAGGGGCTGGTGACCAACCATCCAGTTGGCATGGTACCATTTCGGTAGCCACAGGGTCAAGCCCTGATAGATGGCACAGCTGTCAGTGCAGACAACTGTAGGGGTGGGCTCCTGGGTGATCACAAGCCATACTACCCGCAACTCAGCTCATTGGCTGCTCTTCCTCTCTCCATCTGCCATCCATATTGTCTGTCTTAGGATGGAAAGCCACAGCCCTCCACTTTGGGGGCTGCCCACGACTGGAGCTGTCTGTTTACCAAGCATCTTCAGGTATAGGGGCTTCTCCTTCCTGATAAGGACTCTCAGGTACCAGTGGATCAAAAGCTAGTTCTTCCTGCTTTCCACTGGTATAGGTCACTGGCCCCAATAAGTGTTGGAGTTCTCCACTTAAGTGGCTAGTAGAGAGGGCACTGTGCTTCTGTAAATATGCATCACATTTGGCCAGTGTAGGCATCTGTGCCACACCTCTCTGTAACCTGTGTGTCCAGTCTTGCACCCACCCTGTGATGGGATAGGTAGTTATTACCTTGGTAGGAGCTGTTCCGGCAATGGGCTCCATAGCCAGCAAGGTGTGGTACACAGCAACCAGTTGCTTCTCTATCAGGATGTACTGGACCTCTGCTCCTTTCCATAATTGTGACCAGAATCCAATAGATTGGCGTGTCCATTCAAGCTGCTGCCAGAGGCCCCATCCACAACCATCTTTGGTTACATAAACATCTAGCTCACAGGGCCTTGATGAGCCCATTACACTCAAAGCCCACACAGCCCTAACTGCTCACTTAGCAGCAGTGAAAGCAGCTGCACATGTTTCATCCCAGTCCCACCTGATGCCCTTTTGTTCCAACTGGTATAAGGGCTTCAGAATCCGTGCCAAGTGTGGGATAAACACTCTCCAGTAGCCCAAAAGACCCAAAAACTCTTGTAATACTGCCACAGTGGTAGGGGAGAGAAAGCCTGGCCCTTGTCTGTGAGTGCTTCACAAATAGCTTTGTTCTACCCGACCAGACAACCCCCAAGAATTTTACAGACAAACCAGGTCCCTGAATCTTGGTGCTGTTCACAGCCCATCCTTTCTTCTGTAAATGTTGCAGCAGTCTAGAACTGCCCCTTCTAAATCTGAAAGAAAGTCAGACTTGCGCACAGTGTCATTAATGTAGTTATAGAACTGCAACATTTGCAGTTTCTTACATGTGGCCAAGTCCTGGGCTACAAGTCCATGACAGATGGTGAGACTATGGAGACTATGGAGGTATCCCTGTGGAAGGACAGTGAATGCCCATTTCCAGCCTTCCCTCATGAAGGCAAACTGTTCCTGACTTTCCTGTGCTATGTCAATAGAGAAGAAAGCATTAGCAAGGTCTACTACATAATCATACATTCCTAGTTCATGGCTGAGGGTGTCTAGAATGGCTGCTATAGAAGGAACAGCAGCATGCAAAGGGGGTGTGGCTTTACTCAGTTCCCTGTAGTCCACGGTCATATGCCAGGAGCCATCTGGCTTTTTCACTGGCCACACTGGGGAATTAAAAGGACTATGAGTGGGCTTTATGATGCCCACCTTCTCCAACTCCTGTAGTTTCTCCAATTTCCTTGTGCACCCCTGGCAATTTATACTGCTTAGTATTTGTCACCCACCAAGGTACAGGCAGAGTTACAGGTGGGTACTTAGCATGTCCTCTCAGAACTGCCTTTATCATATGTACCCTCAGTCTGAACAGGCCCTGCAGGATATCCATCCCCCAAATACATTCAGGGATAGGAGAAATGTACACAGTATACTCCTTTGGGGGTAAAGCCCTATCCCCAATATGATTTGGGCTTTCCTCACTCCATTTGCCTTACCCCCATAGCCATCTATCACAGCAGGGGTCCTGGGAAAATACTCAGGGTTGCCATAAATCAGAGAACACTCAGCTCTTGTGTCCACCAGCGCCAGGACATGTTGTACATCCACAGGGAACCAGTGAATTGCTAATTCTACATGTGGCCTTCAGTCCCACCACATCCCCCAAGATGGGGACCTTGACCGGTGAACTGTGATGCCCAATCATCCTCCTGTCGGGGTGAGGGCCTGGGTGAATCCTAAGTACTGTCCCCCAGGAACTTTTGCAGGAAAACAGGCTGGGCATGGGGCCTTGACTCTGGTTTCTGTGTACTGGAGCTCAGTGGTTGGAACTGTGCTGCTCCGGCTTTAATTGGTATCACAGTTCTAACAAGATTCTATTGGGCTGCCAATCAAGTTTTTCTTTCACTACCCCTGCCTTTATCAAATCAACCCACATCTGGGTCCTCGAGACCTTCACAGGACCTTTTGTACCTCTCCTTTCAGTCACAGCCCGTACTTCCCTCCGTGCCCTTATTGTTTCAACCTCCCCCAGATCTGCTAAAGTATGAGTAGCCTCACTTATGGCTTGGCTTATGTGGGGGGCAAGAGTAGTCACTAGGGACCCAAAAAGAGATGTGGGAGCTATACGCAGCACCATATTTTTCATTCCTACAGTGAACAACTCCTCACCGGGGCCCTGAGGGTCCATATTATAGATATTTTTCATGCCCAATTCCTGCAATACCTATTGGAGCTCTACATACTTTTTCCAGCTAGTGGGTAAGTATGGTAAATCACCCTGATCAGGCCAAACTGCCCTGATGGCAGCTGTCAGCCATTCCAGGAGTGTCTGATTCCCTGAGGTGTGACAGGCATTTTGCAACTGCTTCCAGAGGGAAAGGTGAGTCATCAGGGAAGCCAGTCTACTCATCTCAGAACCTGACATAACAATGTTTTCCACCCCCATATCCCAGACATGTAAAAGCCATGTAGGCCAAGATCCCAATGGGTCCTGCCTATACTGGATGCTCAGGTCCACCAACTGGTCCTGGGTATAGGGCAGGGAATGGAGTGCTCCACAACCTGGTGGGGTGGGGCGGCTCCTCCCCCTGAGGAGTCCGCGGTTGTTTCATTTTTATTTTCTTAATTACAGTCGGACAGGCCTTTAATACAGGAGAGGCTGGTACCTCAGGCAGTGGCCTCAGCACCAGATCACCCATGGCCCCACCTCCTCCTCTTCTCTCCCTGGCTCCTCCTCCATCTCTGAGGCTGAAAGCGCACTCTTTCCTCCCACCTCCCCACCCCACCCCCCACCCCCATCCTCCGCCTCCTGCAAGGTGGCTTTCCTGCTGCCTCCCCCCTCGCAGTTGCTAAGGAATCTTCCAGGAGTATGACCTGTCTTTTCAATAACTGTCTCTCTTCCTTAATTGCATCCCATAGGTTATCGCCCAGTTCCTCCAAGTGATGCTGAAGTGTGTCTCTCTCCCACCTAAGTCCCTCCCCTTGCTAACCCTCTTGATAATCCTTTCTCCTCGATAGCCTTCTCTCTCCTGTATAACATTTTCCACTATCTCGATGAAAAGAGACCCTACAATTCCAGCTGCTATGCTTAGGGCCTCAAAGCAGTCTTCTGTCTCACGGAGGGCTAATTCTGCAGCTTCCGGTGTCTCTGCCCTTCCCCAGTTCAGGACCTGTTCTGGGGAAGGCGTCACCCCTCTAGGAAGTGTTTTTCTCTAGACCAAGTCCCCACTAGGGGCTCCCAAATTGGAAGCCCCACAGATGGCGGGACAATAACAGGGGAAGCTGCACCCTCTGCTGCTGCATCCACTGGGGCCTCCCCACTATCCACGGGGAGTGTCTGGGTATCTCCCCATCATCTCTAGGGGCAGCCCTCTCAAAGGTCACACCCATTTAGACAAATTTTGGGTTCAGAGGTCCTGCTGACTATAGCCAGGTGTAACTCCAGGGAGAGGAAATCCAGGAGCAAAATACCTCTGAAACCGAAATCAGTTAAAGGGAGAAATAAAGTTTAATACCCGCTTATTGCTTACAAACTGTGGTCCGGGGGCTGTCTCTTGCTCTGGCAGAAATAAGTGAGAAACTCTCCTCAACCTCTCAGGTTCAGATAAGCCCTCAGTCACCCAGGTAATTACCCACTGATATGGAGATGAACTACTTCTCTCCACCCTGTAGGAATGCCTGTTCATATGGAGATGCCCTAAAGCAAGGCAAGAGTTTCTGGAATATTACAATTTTACCCACAAATATATTCATTTTTTTCTGCTTAACTTGCTCTGCTCAAATCTATACATGTGTGAAATGTCATCATTCTAAACATCAGCTTAAGGTAAAGCTTTTATTGCTATTTCCTCTCAGAACTGACTTTAGGGGAGATTGCTGGCTTTTTGTTTGTTATTGAAAAATAATGAGAATTGATGGATATCTGTACTATTAAAATTAATCTAACAGAGTAGTAGTGATTTTAAGTCTTCCTAAAATTGCTAAACTTCCATATACTTATTTTTTTCTCCCTTCTCATATCATCTTCATTAGTTGTAAAAGTTGTATCAAGAATTTCCATGAAATATTATAGCTCCAAAGCAGCTTTCTTCTAAGTTGGATGGGTGGTCATTTAATCACTTATTAATTTAAGAGCAAGTCACATTAAGATTATGTTTATGTGTGTGGTATATTATATGTTTCTATGGGAAAAAATGGTGAATAGTCAGTTTACACTCTCAAGTATCTTATTGTTTAGTGAAGGGAGACCAACACTATTTAACAAATCATCATGTATTATCTTATCCTGGGATAAATAATGAAGGGAAGTTTCACTGTGATAAGCTAAGCTGAAAGGGCAGAGAGCTTTCCCTAAAGTACATATACAGATATATACATATAGGAGCACATTATATACAGATTGAGCAGACAACCAAGCGGCTTGACAGAGAGCATAAGGAGGAGTAATAGGGCTGATGCACAACTGCCAAGAAGAGCCTGATGTCATGGGGATTTGTAGGCATCTAACCTGAGAACAGTGGGAAGGCTGAATATCTTTAATCAGAGATACGTGACTGGATCTGAATTGCATTTAAAAAACCAACTCTGATAGCAGCATGGCTATTGGATTGAAGAAAGGTAAGAATGAATGTGCAGAAACTACTTCGGCAACAATTACTGCCTTTAACGGTAGCTTAGCCTAAAATGTATGTAGAAAAGTGGAGAAAAAAACATGGATTAAAAAAACTGTGGTGGTCTCCAAGACGGGATTAGTGGTTATGAAAGGGAAGGGGGAGGGGAGGTTGGGTGGGGAAGGAGGAAGAAGGCGATGAAGGAGCATGGTGATTGACATACATAATGTGGGGGGGTCACCGGGAAGGCAGTACAGTACAAGAAGACAAGTAGTGACTCTATAGCATCTTAATATGCTGATGGACAGTGACAGCAGTGGGATGTGAGGGGGGACTTGATAATATGGGTGAATGTTGTAACCACAATGTTGCTCACGTGAAACCTTCATAAAATTGTATATCAATGATACCTTAATAAAAAAATGTTAATATAAAACAAAAAACAAAAAACAAAAAATTGTGGTGGTGGTATATAAAGAAAGGGGAAGGAGAACAGTGTGGAAGTATTTAAGTTGAAGCTATTCTGGAAGTCATTCTACACCATAACATGAATTAACATAAGAAAATGTGTCTGGCTCAGCCTGGTGCTGAAACACTTCTGGAATGAAAGATGGTGTGGGTAATATTGCAATATTTCCAGAATCTCTCACCTGGCTTCAGTGCATCTGCATATCAATAGGTGTCTCAAGGGGTGGAGAAATTGGTCCATCTACATATCAATAGGTAAATATAAGGGCGTGGGAGGGTTTATCTGGACTGGAGAGGTTGGGTGGAACTCTCTTCTGCTACAGCCTGGTCAAGAGGGAGATGGGTCAACTGCTTGTAAGAAAAAAATGGGTTTCTTAACTTTATTCCTCCCTTTGACTGATTTTGGTTTTAGAGGTATTTTGCTCTGGGATTTTTTTTCCCAGAGTTACAGATGGTATAAATGAATAAGTAGAATTGAGCACACTGTGAATAGGAAGGAACAGTTATATTGCATTGTCAGTGTATCTTTTTTTGTTTGGGTTATAGGAAGCTTTCACAAGGCTATGTCAGAAGAGTCACAACACACCGAGTGACACCTTAGAGACTGGAAGTCCAGGGAAACAGTTAATTCTCCCAGAGGATGGACCAAGAGAAACTGAAAGAGCCCAATACTAAAGAAAAAGGTTTAAAGTGACTTAAAGAAATTGTACAAGAGTTTTGCACACACCTGGGTATGTGTATAGAGCTTGTAATCTAATGGAAACTTGGGTCCCTCTGGACCAAGAGAAAATAATATCCACAGGACAGAAAGTCCTCCCAGCACAACAAAACAACAGGCTGATAGCCAATTATGGTAGCGGCCAAGTAGATATCCCACAGTTTTTAAATCAGACACAGAGCCTTGGTGTTATGATTATTATTACCACGCTGCAGCAATTTGTCTATAAAATTTGTTTTGATGTTATCACATAATAATCAGTTAATAATCAAACAATTTTTATGTACTTTCTTGGTGAGCAATTACAAAGTAGTGTCTAGTACAGTGTAGTTCTGTCCTCTTTTCTCCAGCAGAAACAGGACAATCCTGAGGTCAACCAAAAGGTTCTAACAAAGCTTTAGAATTAAGACTGCCAGCTCTTAAATCACACTTCCCATATGATCTCTCTGTTTCTGCACATGTGTTTCACCTACAGATCAGACACCTGCCCTGTCGGCTATCTTTTCCCTGCCCACTTTTGGGTTCCCCTTGGTCTATCTACATTCTAAATGTAGGTATCTACTAAGATCTAGGTCTATCCTTTCTCTCTTCCTCTTCTATCTTCTCTTCCTTGGCAATGTATCCTACTCTACAGGCTTAATTTAGCACCTCTACACAGTTAATGCCCAAATTTACTTTTTACCCCTAAAATCTATCCTAATAGTAAATTTAATTAGTATTTTTGAGAATTCTCTGTATACTAGCAAAATGTCTGTATTAGTTTATTGATTTTTAAAAACACTAATATTTACCATTTGACAATTTTAAATGGAGGTTTAATAAAGCTGAGTAACTTACTTCACTATTACCGTCCCCCAGGTAGCCGAATATGCGCCCAGATCTCCATGGTTCCAGGTCTTGAGCTCTTACATACTGTGTTGCAATCAACTCACGGTGCTTTAGCTGCATGTCAACCTTCTGTGGACGTCTCTACCCAACTGCCTTAAATACCCATCTCTCCTTCCTTATCTTTAAGTCTGTGTTCTCAGTCTCTAACCAATCACTGTACTTCCTGTTGCCCAGCCTGAACCTGCTCCCCAACAAGCCCAATAATTCACTAATACCTAACTCTAACTTCACCTTATATTTTCCTTTTGCCTCCTGTGTTTTATTTTCATTGCCTCTACCTAAGTCAGGCTTTGATCATCACCTACCTTGACCATTGTCGTAGTCTCCCAATTATTTTCCCACATGCAAAATTACTTCCCTCTCATTTATCCTTCCCACTACTTTCAGATTAATTTCCCTAAAACACAAATACGGTTTTATGATTTATTTATTTAAAATAAAACATTAATAGTACCTATTGAGTAGATTGGACTTTAAACTCCTTAGACCAGTATTAAAGGACCTCAACTGTCATTTCAATTCCTGCAGGTAATCTGTTCTTCAATGAAATGGTCCCTGTATTTTTACCTTGCATTTTAAACTGCTTTAAAGAACTTCCTCTATCTAGAATTTTCAATCTTCTACCTAAATGGCATTTTCAAATTCAATGATCCTTAACATGGTGTGTACACTAGAAGCTTTAAAGGACATAAACATGCTCAATCTCTATCCTAGACAAATCTCATTGGAATTAATGGACACTTCTATGAATCACTTCTTCAAGACACATGTGTGTGTGTGTGTATAAAATGTTGCCACATATATAGTGTTAATGGCATCAATTATTATTGTTCAGTGTATAAGCATTAACATATTCAGTAACCCATGGGAGTCTTACTTCAAGATTCAGTGGAAGCATCTCGTCATGATGTCTCCTTCAAGTCTCCTTAGCCAGCATAAGCTCTTCCTATATTGACCTCCCATGGTATTGTGTTACTTCCCTATAAATTTAAATCTTATTTTATCATACTTAACATACTAATTTAATTTTTTTGATGGAACTGATGACATAGCTATTTAATACATATTTCCTAGATATTAAATTGTTTAATAAATGATTTCATAATCACAGTTTTAGAAAGATCTCTGGCAAAATGTGATGACTTTATTGATTTTTTAAATTAAACCTATTTCCATAACATATTTAGAAAAATAATAAACATAAAATTAATAGAGACATGAAGCAAATAATGAAAATAATCATGAAGGATGGGAGAAAGATTTAACCAAAAACCTTCTTTCAGGAATATTAGCTCACTCAAGACTAAGCTCCTGGCAACCACAAGGAAAAGGTGATGTGTTTCAAAGCGCTCATCACAAATGAAAACTTGGCCATCCTTTAGAAGATATCAAATTTCTTCATGCACCAATATAATGATTAAGTATTAAGTAGATCTTTATAAGAGATAAACATTAAAATAGATAATGTCTTCAAAGAGTTCCAGCAAAAGTGTCAGAAGTAGGAAACATCTTCAAGGACTCAGAATCTAAAAGATCTCCTATAGTTTGGATGCTGACCACTTCTCCATCCTTATTTCTTACTGTATGCCACCTTGTGCACTCTGCTCAAAACATGCCTGGAACACACCAAACGACATTCTACCTCTGGACCTTCCACTGGCTGCTCCCTCTACTTCGAACCCTCTCCTCCCAGGGCTGTGTGCTGGTTCTGCTCCCTCTCTTCATTCAGCTTCTCTGCTCAAATGTTATCTCTCTAGGGGCCAATGTATTTGAAACAGCTATCTCTCATCACACTCTATCTTCTAATTGCACTTTATTGCATTTATTATGTGACCTGATTTCACCATATATTTCTTTGTTTGGGTGTTTTTTAAATGTTCAATATCTACCATATGAAATGTAAGCTCCTTGAGGCCAGGGAATTTTTTTTTTTCCCACGCAAGAGATTTTATTATCCGAAAGAAAATGGCTGCCTCCAGAGAGAGGGAGTGCAGCTTGTGGGTGAGGAAGCACATTTTTAAGGAGTAGGGGTAGGGTGTGTTCTGCGTTGGTGATTGGATCTTAAGGGGTGGGCGACCATCTGGTTGGTGCTGATTGGATCTTAAGGGGTGGGGGTCCTAGTGCGCCAGAATTTGCCTTCATTCCCATCTTTTTCTTTTCTTAATTGGGCCTCTGGGGAACTGGGCGTAGAATCTCATTTTCTAGCTACTTCCTGCTGGAAGGGGGCACAGATTCTGGGGTTAGCAAGGCCATTGCTGTAGAGTTGGGGAAGGGCAGGCATCTTGAGATGATTGGTGATGTCATCTAACTGGTTTTGTTATTCTTCATGAGAGGGTCTTGATAGCCCAGGAGGAGTAACATATTGAAGGTGGGTGTTGGGTGAGAAGACGAGCGACTGGGGAAATGGATGGTGAGCCTCAGAATGACTCAGGAGACACGGGTCCACGCAAGATATTTTATTATCTGAAAGAGAAAATGGCTGCCCCCGGAGAGAGGAAGCAGCAGCCGAGGCCAGGGAATTTTGACTGTCTTGTTCAATGCCATATTCCACACTGCTTAGAAGAGTACCTAGCATATAGAAAGCATGTCAGAAATATTTACTGACTCGTTGAGTAAGCTGTTTTTCATACATTTATTGTATTAACCTATAATTAAAAAGTTAAAAATTTAACATTGAACCTTAATTCCATGGAAGAATATCTGTGGGGAATGGAAAAACCTACAGTCCAAGAAATAGCTTTCAGGTTATTTGTTTTTATACAAGAAATGATAGGAATAGCAACAACAATAATGAAACAAAACGCTAATGTATTAGTTTCCTATTTCTTTATAACAAATAACCACAAATGTAATAGCTTAAAGCAACACCCATTTATTATTTCTCAGTTCTGTATGTCAGAAGTCTGGGTGTGGAGTGGCTGAATTCTCTTCTCAGGGTCCCACATAGCTGAAATCAAGGTTTCTGCTGGGTGAAATTCTCATTTGACGCTTGGGGTCATCTTCTATGCTGATGCATTTGTTGGACAAAGTGAGTCCCTTATGGTTGTAGGACTGAGTTTCCTACTCCCTTCCTTGCTCCTGGCCAGGCATTCTCCCAAAGGTGCCCTCAGGTCCTAGTTGCATGTGACCTCACAGCATGGCAGCTTACTTTTTGAAAGCAAAGAGGAGAATCTCTCATAATTGAAATCTCTATCCCTTTTAAGGCTTCCTACCTGGTTGACTCCCTTCAATTTCACAATATAACATATTCACAAAATATAACAATTTCACAAAAAAACAATATTCACAGCCCCACTTACACTCAAGAGCAGGGAATTATACAAGGTGTATACATTGGGAGCAGGAATATTGGGTGCCATTATGGATTTCTGTCTACCACACCTAATATATTAATATTTAAAATCAAATTCAAAGTTATTACTATTTACATTCAGAAGGGAAGATTGAGAAATTCCTGCTTCCCTCTACAGTATGGCATAGTTATTACAGCTTCCTAGTCTCTCTTTAAACAGGAGAATGGTATTATTTAATTCCAATATCTATCATGTATTAAAAAATATTATACTTGTGTTTTCTATCTTAAACTGATTGATTATCTGATTTGAATTTAGAAATAGTAATATAAATAATGCTATCCATGAATATTGGAAATTAACTTGTTACTAATCCTATAAACCAATTTATTTTAGAGTTTATACCTTATATTTGAAACAGATGCATTCTTACATCAGGGATTTCTAAAGCAGGAATCATGTAATGTAAATCCCTGCTTTTGGTCAGGAAATCTGCCTAATTTGAAGACGTATGTTCTTATTCTAATGGAACTTCTGATCCTAAAATTCCAGTGTCATTGTAGATATATTCTATTATTTCATACTTAACATCTAAATGTAACTCCAGTCCATCTCCTCTTTTTAGAGCAGCATTCTCAGGCATGTTTATGGGAAAAGTGGGGAAGCGCACAGCAAACTCAGACTTCTACTCTCTCTTGGTTAATCCACAGACCTATCTAGTCAAATGTCATAGGAGATAACTAGAATGGTGCCAGTGACTCTGAGATTTAAACATGAGAAAATTAGGAAGATTTTCCTGAGTTTGTGAAAAATATCTAGATACATAATTCTCTCATTAATAAGATTAACACCTATTGGTCATTCATTAGATTGAATTTTATGAGGGTGTATCTTTTTTTAATTTGGTGAAATGTATTATAAAGAATATATGAAATGGAAAACTCAAGGACTCTTAGTCCCTTAGTCTTGTATCTCATCTAGGAAGGTAGTGGAGGATGTCAAAGTACAGTGGGAAAAACTGAAACTTAATTTTAATAAATGAGCATTATTCACAGTAAAGCTTGGAAGAAATATTAACTTAGAATTTGTATCTTCCTCCCCAACACTTCAACACAGGTTGAAGCCACATAAATATCACACATAGGATGATGCTGTACTCAAAGGAGAGCAGGTGAATGGGACAAAAACTGCATAGTGACTATTGCATAGCTAGTTATATTAGAGATATTGTTATATTTATTATTTTTATAATTATTTTGTGTTCTAAAATGAAGGGCTTTTTGGTTAAATATCTTTTTCCTAAGGATCTATAGGTAATAAATGGCAGTGTTAGAATTCAAACAAAATCTGTCTGGCTTTACAATCAATTTATTCTTCAACAAATTTTGTTCTGCTTTTCTCCTTTCAATTCATGTATTTATTCATCCATTGATTCATCTATACATTAAATTTGAGTGAATATAAAGTACTAACTTATTATTTTAAATATATGTTTTTATTTTTTCACTGACTAACATTTCAAAGCTTTTCTGAACTGTGGCCATTTTTATAGTTATAAGTCCTTTACTACTTAAAAATATTATTCATTTCTAATAATATGAGATAAAGAGTTAGATTTTTAATTATATTAGTAAATTATTAAGGATTGTATATTCTTTAATACAGTCATAATAGAAAACTAAATTTGAATTTTTTCTGACAAGGATATTTTACTTCCATATAATTAAGTCATAAAAAGCATAATTTGTAAATGTATAAATAAAAATGTTAATACATTTGTGTTTAAGTACTAAATATATAGTGAAATGTAAGCTGAAATTTAACTACTTTTTCTGTCATCCAATATAGACCAAAACTTTGATATTTGGATTTCTGCCTTCCACACTTTTTAAATGTGTCATATTGTTATTATGCTTCTAGTGTTTCATTTCTTAATTATGAAATAAGAAAAAAGGTTGCATGATGCTTTATAAAACTACCTCTCCATCAATAACACTATTTGAATGTGACTTATATTTGTACCTAACAAAATATTAAATATGTGTGATGCTACATATTCTCTTTCATTACTGATCTTGAATTGCTAGAAACAACTCTTCTTGCTTTACTGCAATGTGAAGCAGTTTCTGAATGTAGAAACTACATTCTGAAAAACTGAATGCGATTTTCAAATCTGCTACAGATGGTGCTGATGGAAATCTGCAGACGTACGTACTTTCTATCCTCTACTTATAGTTGTGGTTTTCAATAACCTTAGGTTTCTCAGTATCTTTAACCACTGATTTAGGAAATAGTTTTTAAAATAAGAAAAACAGTAGTTTAAAACTGAATAGAGTTTAAATCTCTTATAGCTGGCAGTGTTCATTGTTGATAAATAGAATGCATACTCATTCTACAACCACTAAGATCACAAACTTTTTTTTTTTATTTCCTAGGCAGTTATATTTCTAATTGATTTTAAAATAGAAATCAAAACAGACACATTTGCCATCTTTATCATTGTTAATCCCTGAGTATTTTAAGTCAATGGTTGGGAAACTGCATTACAATAATAAGACAGGTAGCTGTAAGTATGTAAGATATTTTAGGTTGTAAGAAAGACCCTTAGAACAATATTCAAGATATCCGGACCACCTTTTGCCCTAATATTACTATTATTATCTTAAACTTTCACATTCTCTTACCATCCATGACCTTCCATTTTTTAATGCACAAATTGGCACTAAATTACCAGGTTTCTGTATTTTACCATGGAATTCTAACCATATAATTGAATATTCTTTGCCACACCATTTTCTGGGTATCATATCATCTAGATACCCATAAAGAGTATTTTTAATTCAGTAAATAGTTGATAACAACTTATGATTAGAGGAAGATAGAGAACAGTTATGTCAAGTCCATCTACCTTATTAGTGAGTTCAGGGCATAATTACTGGTCCCTGATTCAGCTGGTGACTCAACATGTAGCCAGAAATCAATCATAACTATAAGGGTACAAGGAAAAGGGACTTCATATCTATCAAAACTGAAATAGTTTTGGCATCAAGCCTAAAGACTTAATAATAATATTACATAACAAGATGTTTTAATATTTTTGTGTGAGATAAAGTTCAAAAACTATTTAATAATTACATAACACATTGCAATAGTCTTCAGCATTAGGGATAAAACTAGCTGGTATGTTTCCTGATCATACTTGTTTTATTATTGAATTTAGGCACTGCAGTCATGGATTCCTGAAAAATATAAGCTAATTCAGTGGTTTTTATCCTTTGCCTTTTCATATTTAGATATGATATCTCAGGATAGGTGACACCAATAGCAGCTTTCAGTTCTCTGCGCCAGAATTTTTATCTGTGATAGAGTTTTTAGTTTGCTTTTTTTGAGAAGTTATGTGTTTTATTTTTGTCTTTTCAAGCACAAATATATAGATGGACTAAATTATACACAGCATTCAAAGGACTCTGTTGTTTACTATTGGCTGCTGGTGGCTAAAATGGCATAATGAAGCAGTGATCAGTCTGACTTAATAAGGGCTACATCAAACCCTATCTGAAAGTACACAGACTTAAATAGGAAATTTTAAGGAAAGGCTATAAATTTACTACATGCCTGTTAGTTCAAAGTGTAGATAAAATATAGAGACCAAGGCACAGAAGACTAGGTACATTGTTATTTGCATAAAGGTCAAATGTCTGAAGCTGTATGGATTACCTCAGCCATAAATCTGTGGAAACTCTTTTTACTGATCCCTCCAGTTGTGTTAATGTATTTGTTTCTATGACCACTCATTCAGTAGTGCATGTGATGTGAGTCACTAGCATGTTTTTTTAACCCTGGATCCCTGCAACCTTTCTTTGGGTGACTTTTGTTCTGACATACATCATGACTGTGGTGCTTGAGGATATTTTCTCTTTAATATTCCTTCAAATACTTCAACAGCTGTTGCAGAGAATGACAATACACTCATGGGGCCTACCATGCTTTTTTCCAAAAGGAAGACTGCAGAAATTATAAACGTTACACGATATGCCTCGTATAAGTGCCACAAACCAACAAGCAGGCAGATGCCAAGAAATTGAACATCTAATTTCTTTCCTTTCACTTCCAGTTTAAATAGCCTGGAGCATTTCAAAATTTAATCCAGTCAGACCTGATAGTGCTTATAAGGGGGAATACTGATTCTCCCTCTTACAAGATGTGTAATCATAAGCCACATAAACTCTCTAAACATTAATTTTATCATTTGTAAAATGTAATTGAAAGATGATAAATTAATAGGATGTGATTAACTTGATTTTTATAGAAGCCAGCACACTCCTGGATGTCTTTTGATGGTGCATATTTTATATTTGTTCATATAAAGCAGAAGTCACATCACAAGAAGCACAGTGCAATAATGTCAGCACTTTTGTTTTTTCCCATTAAATGATACATAATAGAAAATATAATGAGACAATGAGAATATTAAGCCATAGGAATACTCAGTCAAGCCCTTAAAGATAACTAACTTTATCTGAATATTAAAGTAAACTAACAATGCAAATTGGAAAGTTTCCCCATTTGACATTTTTTCCTCCAAATGAGGATCACAGTTAAACAAGTTGGAGAATGTTGTCAATTTTTTTCTCAGCCTCATCTGGTAAATCCATACACTCTGTTTGTTTCCTCTTCTTTTTTCCCTTTCTACATTTTTTTCCTTAAAGCTTCCTTCCTTGTCCCTGAGACTCTATACAGAGCTTCCAGCTTGAGGACTCTACACTGAAATGTTCCTCAAACAACTGCACGGAAGATATTGGCATATATGTGTTATGACAGAAAAAAAGGAAGCAACTAAGAAGCTAACCTGATCTAAAGGAAACATCTGGCCCCAAACGTTAGCGATGTGCTAAAAAAGAAACACAGACCTGTGGATAACAACAATGACCACAATGTAGAAATGGGTGAATTTAGCAGTTAAGATGTCAAGGCCTAACTCTTATCACGATCTATATGACATCACTCCATCAAGGAACCTGAGAAACCACAGGAGACAGTTTTGCACATAAAGACTTTACTGCAAACAAAATTCACAAGGCAGAAAATACTTGTGTTTCTTAATGGTCAAGTTTGTATTTTTTAATGGACAGAGGAAGTATAGTTAGGCCTGTGAATCTTCCTATCAGCTTCTCTCTTCCCATAAAGTTAGAGGTCAATTTTGTATTCATTTTGTTCACAAGAACAATATCTGAAAATCATGATTACTGTGGTTTTTGTCCTTTGACTTTGTATTTGGACTGGTTTTTGAAAATGGAAATAAAGTATAGTGACCTTATATGCCCATTCCTCCAGCTTCAATGTTTATCAATATTTGCCATTTGGACAGCAAATCAATTTTAGGTATTTAGTCCAAAGGCCTTGATGAATAGTAAGGGAAATATGGAAGATGTATAAAAAAATGAATGGATGTGTGAATATAGAAAGTTGAAAGCTAAATCAGAATTAGACTGGAATTGCAAAGACCAAGGGAGGAGTCACTAGGAAAAAGGGGTCATGAAATGTTATGTTTGCTTTGCATGTATGCCAGTTCACAAGCCAGAAGCAAGTGACTGGATTTTGCTATCATATGCTACTTAAACATTAAGATGTATGTAGGATCCAAGAGACAATAAAAATCACTGAGTCTTAAAAAATATCACCTCTGCTTTTCTTGACGATATTGCAAATGAGAAGTCTATCCCACTCTCTTAATGTCACTAGGGGCTAAGTCACATTATGATATAAATGCCCTTGGAGGTCTGGCTCAGTTATTTCCCAGTCATAACTCCGTGTTAGTGAGTTTACCCTTGTTTAGCACAGGGCCTGTCACACTGGAAGGTTTTTTATGAAAAATGACTGGACAACTTATTTCAATGAGCTGTGTAAGGAAACAAGCTGCTAGGTACTAGACTAGAAAACAGAGACTGATGTTCGACCGAAGAGTCATTGAAGGGAGGGCTGGGACTACTCTGAGGACAAAAGCAACCACTTTATGTTTATCAACCACATCAGCTCTGGGCCGATGAGAGATGCACTTCAGCTTACTCAATGACATTAGCAAATCTTCCCACATGCCAATGAGCAGGAAAACCCTAAAAACCAAAGGTTATGTAACTGGTGACTCCATCCTTTCCCAACTTTGAAAATCTTTCTAGCTTATACAACCAAACAGGGCTTCTAGATCCCCTACTCCTTTTGCCCATGCTGAGAATTTCCCTTCTACCTTCACAGGAAGAAGCTACAGAAAATAAGCAAGTTGGGCAGCAATCTGATCTGTAAAAATGTTGAAAACTGAAAATATCCAGAGGATAGTTCCAACAATTGTCTCATTTGTCTTGGATCACTAGCAACACTTAGATTTTTTTCTAGAATGTATAAAAACCCTTTAGATAGGGAGCTTAAGAACCAGAAAACATATTTACATCCCTACATTATGTGAAGTATCTCAGTGTATACCTTAAATGGTTTCAGGGAATTAATGAAAATTGTAGTCATCTAGATTTCTGCTGAAAATGCTGTGAATTTGCACACTTTCTCTTGCAGTCCTTTGAACCTCTACCTGACAAACAGCACCACACATGCTTTTCTATTGTGGTTTCCCTCAGGAGGGGTAATCAGGGCAACTACAGGCATACCTCATTTTGTTGCACTTCACTTTATTGCATTTTGCAGATAGTGCATTTTTTTTTTAACAAATTGAAGGTTTATGGCAACCCTGTATAGAGCAAGTTTATTGGCACTGTTTTTCCAACAGCAATTGCTTATTTCATGTCTCTGTGTCATATTTTTGCAATTTTCACAATATTTTAAATGTTTTCATTATTATATTTGTTAATGGTGATCTGTGATCATTGACTGACTTGCTTAAAGCTCAGATGATGGTTAACACTTCTTAGCAATAAAGTCTTTTCTAATTAAGCTCTGCACATTGTTTTTTAGACATTGTGCTATTGTACACTTAATAGACTGCAGTATAAACATAAATTTTATATGCATTGGAAAACCAAAAACCTTGTTTGGCTTGCTTTGTTTTGATATTTGCTTTAATGTGGTGGTCTAGAACCAAATCCTCTAGAAACATATCTCTGAGAGGTATCCCTGTATTCTGTCTTAAAATTTTTCTTTTTACTATATTTATATAACTGAAATGTAAGAGATGGAATCCAGATATATTATCAAAGCAACTGCTTTTTTTGCCTCACCAAGAACCTAAATTCTAGATAAAATTTCATTTGATATAGTTTATCAGTAGGATTGGTGTTTTGCTATTTTTCTTACGAGTCTTAGGAATTTCCTTCTTAAGAAAGTTTGACATCTACAGTCATGTTATAGAAATTTCTAGTAATTTTGTGTCATGGTTTAAAAAATATATCTGTCCTAAAAAACATAAATGAAGTATGTTCAGAGAATATTACTGTTGTTTTCATTTGTGTGTTGCTGTTTCTAGTCATGTTGTAAAGCAGAAATAAAGACTAAGTTGCTTATGGCAAAAATCAGGCCAAAGGAATTTTATATAAACACCAGTAGATTCTCCTTAAGGAAGAATGTACACTTAGTTGAGCATTTGGTTTCCCATAAAAGCTGGACAAATTACTGTCAGGCTACATAGGGACTTTATGAACCCCTCTAGTCAGAGAGGCTGTTTCTGCTTATGAGTTCCTGGAAAATTTACTGTCAGTGACTGTTGTTTAAAAGCTACCAAATTTTGCCTTGTCCTAATAATTATCTTTATCTACTAAGCTGGCAGTCCCTGGAGGGAAGGGACTGTGGCTTTTCAGTCATTACTCTGTCAAAACAGAGTGGGTACTTGATAATATTTTTGAATGCATAGATTCATCAGCAAATTAATGGATCAATTATCAATCAATAGTTGATCCTCTATACTATCAGAATCATGAAAAATGAGTTTCCATCATGTACAAGGATTTCCTATTACACAATCAAGCAATTTCAAAGCTTAAAATAAAGCTAAACTACCTTTCCCCTGGGATCTCAGAATTCTCTCCACTGTCAAGCCAAAGTTAGTGACTTCTTATGTTTACACTCACTACAGTAAGGCTGACTTTTGAGAAAATATCTTCTGATGACTTGTGACTGTAAAAACCAGACTGACCGACACAATACATAAAATAATTTGAAGTGAATGCAAATTAATAGTACTAATTCAAGTTTCACATGTGGCAGATGAGAAAAGTTAAATGCCTTTCTCAAGTTTCCACAGCTATTAGTGGACGACTCCATTACAGACTCCTGGTCTTTACACTACAGTGAGCTTGTGTCTCCAAGCAGTAACTCAGGGCTTATGTTCCCTCAATGTACAGTTTATATCTAATCTTTCACTACTACTATTCCTGCCTGCTACACTCCACCTTATCCTGGTAGCCAACTGTTACCGTTTTGATCCTTACAACCACAGTTCTGAATGAGAAATGAACATCTAATGGATCATCCATGAATCTTTATTTTCTAAACACTGTCACTGATTTCCTAATACTCAGCTGCTTCAACTCACCATTTTCGTAGACCAAGGATCAACTTTTCTCAACTATGAAGGTATCAGAATTCTGGGCCCTTGTAGGCTTGGTTGTAGGTTGTTTGGATTCTTAACTTGGCCTTGGACTAATCACTATGTAAATTTGAAGTTGAGATGCACAATGGGCCTGAAATTAGAAAGTTTTTTTTTTACTATGCTCTGTGCTGTCACAATATTTAGGAATAGTGGTCAAAATGAACTATAATAATAGGCACGTAGAACATTAGAAAACTACAACCAAAAAAAATATATATATATATACCAAAATATTTCCAATTGAGGCAAAGCCTAAATGAATAAGGACTAAGTTGTCGTAATGACTTTAGTATGACTATTTTACTTTTATCATTTCCTTCAAATCCTACTTAATAACATTGAATTTCTTTTTTTTTCTATACTATATAATAGTTGATATTCAACCACTGTGAAGCAGTAAGAAATAGCCTCTTCACTGGAAGAAAATACACAAAATCTTTAGAGTGGTCACCTTTACTTAGTGAAATGAAAAATACATATATATGTTTTTCATTTTTAAGTATTTCCCTAATTATATTTAAGAAACATGCTCATCTTTATATAGAAAAATATTAATTTAAAAAAATTAAAAAGTTATGACAAGAAAGATAAGATGAAAGCTATGATTTAAATATTTTTCCAAGGAAATAAACTTTGTGCTACCTGCTAGAGTTACATCCTTAATTTATGTGAAAGCATAAGAACTAAAAATATAAATGTTTACTTAGAATAAGAAATAGAACTGGCAATGCATCAGTAAACAATATTCTTTCTACTATTTTATTATAGCTACTTTATGAACACTAATTTATTTTAAAATTAATCATTCAGTTTGGGGGAGTTGATCGTGTGATTGAAAGCTCCTTAAGGACTTACAAGAAATAGCATGTCAAGTCATTTCCTTCCTAACTTGTTCTCCCTTTTTTTTTCCATCATGTATCTTCTTCTTCAAAATTATCCTACCAACTCCACGATTTCTACAGCTTTGAAGAAAAAACCCCTTCAAGCTCAAGAACTTTGATTGATAGAGCAACTGGAATGACTTAAGAACAATTGTCTTCCACCTGGGAGGTCCTATAAGTGAAAAGGGAATACATCTCATCCTAATTTCTTCCACATCCAGACATCTCTAATACATCCACTCCCAGAATGTTTCATTCATAATATTAAAGCTATTTAGAAAATCTTGGGAAATATAACTGGTGACATTAAGGTCTCTGACAGCAGGGGTTAAGATGATTTGAAAGTATCATCTTGAGGCTCTTTTACAAGGGACAGGTAGAAAATGTTAGTTCCTTACCCAAACATCCCTTACCAGAGTCATTTTCTAACTTTCACTGTATATGAAATGAGAGAGTACTGATGACCCATTTTTTGCCAAATACACAAAAATATTAGCAAACAATCATTTGAGGGTGAGCAGGAAATGGTGCTTGATATGGGAAAATGTAATATGAAGTGAGACACCTTTCCTTTCAAATTTTTAAAACAAATGACATTTCAGAGATTGCCTTAGAAGAACATTCTAAGATTTTCCCCAATTCTCCTATAAATCTCTGAAACACAACTGTAAAAAACTTGGGAGAAGAACTGAAGTACAGTCAGTATTAGTATTAGTGTTAGTGTTACTATCCCCCAGTTGTACTTTGTCCAGCGTCACGGTATCTGATTATATGATCATGGCACATATACAAACGTGCTGTCATGCCTCTGCCTCTGGCACCTTGGACAACATGCTCACAGCAGAGATTATCATGTGAAGCTCTAACTATGTCTATTTAGTTAATGAGCTAAGGCCTTGTTGCAAAAGGTGCTTGGGAAATAGAGGAAAAGACAGAGAAAAATGGAGGACAACAACATTGCAATGAACAAAGTGATGAAGAAATGGGTACAGGATGAAGGAAAACATGACTATGTGTTACTAAAATCATATACTTAAAGTCTGAATTGTAGTTATGACTTGCAAGGAGCCCTGGACTCTTGATGCCATTCTGTCATGGCCATCTCTAGGAGCCTGAGGAAAGCCTCTTGGGAAGCTCTACAGGCCTCCGTTTTCTTGTCTGTTAAATGGAAATAAAAATATTTGCCTTGCTACTTTGTAGCCTTGTTGTTTACTGCAGAATGGTTCAGTGCCTGTAACAAAGTCTGACGCCAAGCAGGAGCTCAGTATGGCTGTGGACACCCAGAAAGGAACCCTTGCAAGATAAAAATTCCCAGGGCTCCTCCTAAGCAAAATACTGAAGAAAGTAAATGTTTACTTTGATTCCTTGGCCTCCCATTCTTGTAAAATTCTTCTATTCTAGATTTGGGATTTCTCTTCTCCCATGACTGAAAGCTTTTGTGTCATTTCCATTTGTCCCCTCTTTTGAAAACATACACTTATGTTGCTTAAAATTTACTGTAGGCAAGACTTAATCATGTGTCTTAAGGATATTAATATTCAATGCTTGGTTTTTATTGGAGAAGGGACACTCTTTATTTCATAGCTAGATCCCATGTTGTAAATAATCACTACACTGCTCAATTCAAAACAAGGTAAAGGGACTTATAGAATCTTAGGTATTGGTGGCAAAAGGAACTGGTCAGAGAGAGCTGTATGGGGAGAATAGAAACATAAGATATACAAGCAGGACTGTCTACAGTGCTGGGGTTACAGCACAGAGAAGGAAAACAGGAGTATGAAACAAAATACCACTCTATTCTGCCTGCAACCAGGTTTCCTTGGGTTGCCTAATGTCTAAGCCTGAGGCATCTCAGACCCAAATTCAGTAAATGTTTTAAAGGTCTATGTAAGTGAAGAATAGAGTAAGAGGCAAAACTGTCACATTTGCAGATGACAAGATTTTTTTTATGTGATTCCACTTTTATAAGATAATAGAATAGTCAGATTCATAAAGACAGAAAGTTGAATAGTGGTTACCAAAGGCTAGAAGGAGGGGAGAGTGGGGAGTTATTTTTTATTGAAGTATTGTTAATATACAATTCTATGCTGGTTTCAAATATACATCACAGTGGTTCAGCAGTCCCTGTGATCAACTTATATTGTGATTTCAAAATATTGTGTCCTTTTTCCCCCTCCACCTCCCCACTGCTATCAACCCCTTTCCCTTAGTAACCACTAGACACTTCTCAGTGTCTGAGTCTACTGCTCTTAGTTTATGTGAAAGTATTCTGGAAAATGTTCCATGTACACTTGAGAAAAATGTGTATCCTGATTCTTTTGGGTGGAGTGTTCTTTAGATGTCTGTTAAATCCATTTGGTCTAATGTATTTTTCAGTGCCTCTGTTTCCTTGTTTATTTTGTCTTGTTGATCTGTCTGTTGATGTGAGTGGTGTGTTAAAGTCACCTAAAAGGAAATGTGTTGCAATCTATTTCCCTCTTTAAATTGTTAGTATTTGATTTTCATGTTTAGGTGCTCCCATGTTGGGTGCATAGATATTTATCATGGTTATATCCTCCTGTTGGTCTGACCCCTTTATCATTGTGTAATGTCCTTCTTTGTCTCTTGTGACTTTCTTTGTTTTGAAGTCTATTTTGTCTGATAAAAGTACTGCAACACCTGCTTTTTTCTCCCTATTAGTTGCATGAAATATCTTTTTCTATCCCTTCACTTTAAGTCTGTGTATGTCTTTGGGTCTGAAATGAGTGTTTTGTAGGCAGTATATAGATGGGTCTTGTTTCCTTATCCATTCTGCTACCCTATGTCTTTTGATTGGTGCATCAGCCCATTTACATTTAAGTTGATTATTGATGGATATGTAGTTATTGCCATTTTATTAATTGTTTGCTGGCTTTTTAAAGGCTCTTCTCTGTTCCTTTCTTCCTCTCATACTCTTTTCTTGTTATTGATGGTTTTCTTTAGTATTATAATTGGATATCTCTTTTTGAAATTTATTTGTGTGTGTGTGTGCACACATATGTGTGTACTTATTGTAGGCTTTAGTTTTTAGTTTTGTGGTTACCAAAGGTTCAAGGATAGCTTCCTTACTATCTAATAGTCTGTCTTAAATTGCTGATTACTCAATTTCAAACACAATCCAAAGGTATTTTTTTCATTTTTCTTATTCCTTCTCCACATTTCTCATATTAGATGTCATAATTCTATACTTTTTGTGTATCCCTTGACTTATTTTGTGTATAATTAATTTTAATTCTTTTGTTTTGTTTTAATTTCAGACTTGTTTGGTAGTTAGTTGGCCTACTACCTTTACTGTGGGTTTATTTTCACTGGTGAAAGCTGTTTAGCCTTAGGGTCATGTCTATCTACAGCAATCTCTTTAACATATCCTGTAAGGCTGGCTTAGTGGTGGTGAATTCCTTCAACTTTTATTTATCTGGAAATTGTTTAATACCTGCTTCAAATTTAAATGATAATCATGTCAGGTGGAGGATTCTTGGTTGGAGGTCCTTCTGTTTCAGTTTATGCCACTCCCTTCTCACCTGTAGAGTTTCTGTTGAGAAGTTGATTGATAGCTTGATGGGATTTCCTTTGTAAGTAATCTTTTTTCTTTCTCTGACTTCTCTCAATACTCTCTCCTTATCCTTGATCTTTGCCATTTTAATTATTATACGTCTTGTTAGTGTCTTCCTGGGGTTCCTTTTGTTAGAGGATCTCTGTACTTCCATGACCTGTCTATTTCCAGACTGGTGAAGTTTTGAACAGTAATTTCCTTAAAGAGACTTTCTATCCCTTTGTCTTTCTCCTCTCCTTCTGGTACCACTATTAGCGAATATTGTTTCACTTGGATTGGTCACACAGCTCTCTTATCATTCTTTTATTCTTAGAGATACTTTTTACTCTCTGTCCCTCAGCTTCTTTGATTTCCTGTTCTCTAATTTCTATTTCATTTACCTTCTCCTTTACATTATCTCATCTAATTTTAAATCCTTCCATTGTATGTTTCATTTCAGGCACTATATTCTTCATCTCTCAGTGGCTCTTTCTCAGGTTTTGTATCTCCTTGTTGAAGTCCTCCCTGAGATCTTGAATACTTTTCTATAAATCCATAAGCATGTTTATGAATTTTATTTTGAAATCTTTATCAAGAAGATTGCTGATTTCTGCTTCATTTGGCCCTCTTTTTGGGGTTCTGTCCTATAGTTTTGTGTGGATCATATTCCTCTGCCTACTCATTTTGTCTGTGTTTCTGTGTTTCTTCATTTGTATTAGATGGCTCTGCTATGTTTTCTGGCCTATAGAGTAATAACTTTATGAAGAAGGTGTTTTATGGTGCCCAGAAGCTCAAGATTCTTTATTCTCTAGTGCCTGGTTCTATTTTGCCAGGGTGCCAGCTGTTGACATGCAGTGGGTGGGGCCACATTTCTGTCTGGCTTGTGTAGTATCTGAGTCTGGCAGGCAGTTTGCTTTGGCCAAGCCTTTGTGATCAGCTCAGGAGTCTCTGCTGGAATCGCTGTGGGCAGGGCCACCCTCTAACTGGCCTGAAGCAATTGTGGGGCTGCAGGGATAATGGGGTGGGTGGACTGATGTGCAGTTCTGCCCCAGCCAGATGCATGCTAGGTTTGGACACCCATAGTGAGGAAAGAATTCTTGGGGCTGGCTCCTGCAGGCACCTTCCCAGTTGGGCTGAAATGGAGCCAAAAAAGCTGGGAGAGTCTCTCTCTGACTGCCAAGCAGCAAAGTCTGCCACTGCCACTGGGCCAAGTGGGTTCTCTACTGGTGTTGCACATAGGGTGGAGCCTCAGGGTTGTGTTGCCATTAAGGGGAATGGAGCATTTGGGGCTCCCAAGAGTTCCTGATCTGTTGGGCTGAGGAAGGGCTGGGAGGGTGTCCTCCTCCTGCCCTTTCTCCTAAGGGGAGAGTTCTGTACCCCTCCCACTGCTGGCAAGTCTTTCAAACTGCTGCCTCTGCTCTGGGTCTCAGGACTGGCAGAGCATGCCTGCCCTCCACACTGGCTGCAGTCTCAGACTCCCAGAGTGTTCCACCTGTCTTTGGTGTCCAGTCCTGCTAATCACCAGACCCAGTGTAATGTGGGCTCATGCTCCTGGAGCAGATCTCCAGTGCCAGGTGTGCAGCATTCTTGGGCTCCTACCAACTGCCTGCTCTATTCCTCTTTCTCCTGCCTGTCAGTTGGGTTTGGGGGAGGGCTTGGATCCTGCTCAATCCTGGCTCTGCCATTTACCCTTTCCTGTGTGGTCGTCTCTCCTTCCTCAGGTGTAGGTGGTCTGTTCTGCACTCTTCAGGTAGTTTTCATGTTTAGTTTCATTTTCTGTATTTTCTTCTTTCATGTGTTCTTGGGAGGAGGTTTCTGCCTTGCCTTCCTATTCTACAATCTTTTTCCTGAACCAATGACAAGATATTTTATAGAAAAAACCCTAAAGACTCCTTCAAAAAACTGTTAGATCTAGTCAATGAATTCAGTAAAGTTGCAGGACACAAAATAAATACAGAAATATGTTGCATTTCTATTCACTAATAACAAACTATCAGAGAAATCAAGAAAACAATCCCATTTATAATTGCATGAAAAAGAATGCAATACTTAAAAATAAATTAACCAACAAGGTGAAATACCTGTATATTGAAAAGGCAATTAAAGAAGAAATTGAAGATGACATGAATAAATGGCAAGATATTCCACACTCATAGATTAGAAGATCTAATTGTTAAAATGTCCATACTAGTCAAAGCATTCTATAGGTTCAATGCAATAACTATCAAAGTTCTAGTAGAATTTTTCAGAGAAAAAACAAAAAATCCTAAAATTTGTATTGAACCACAAAAGAACCCAAATGTCTAAAGCAATTTTGAGAGAGAACAAAGCTAGAGCCATCACACTCCCTCTTTCAAGTTACATTACAAAGATACAATAATCAAAACAGTGTGGTATTAGCATAAAAACAGACAAGTAGATCAGTGGACCAGAATAGAGAGCCCAGAAACACACCCATGCATATAATATATGGTCAATTAATTTACAATAAAGGAGCCAAGACTATATAATGGTAAAAACACACTTTCTTCAATAAATTCAATAAATGATGTTTGGAAAACTGGACAGCCACATGCCAAAGAATGAAACTGCACCACTATCTTACAACATAATGCCCAAATTATATAAAGAAAGGCCTGCAGAGCAGACTGAGATGGAGCATCCTTAGGAGTAGGAAGAAAAAAGAAGTAAAGTCTGAGGTCACAAAAGCTGATAGAAGAATACCTTGAGACCAGAGGCACTTCTGGGAGTGGAAATCAGGCTGGACAGGAATAAGGATTGGGAGAGGAAAGACAAGCATGAGATGAACACAAAAATTAACTCTAAATGGATTAAAGATTTAAATGTAAGACCTGCAACCATTAAAATCCTAGGAAAAAACATAGGTGCTAAGCTCCGTGAGATTGGTCTTGGCAATGATTTTTTTTAATTTAACACCAAAAGCAAAAATAAATAAGTGAGACTACATCAAACTAAAAATCTTCTGCATAGAAAAAGAAACCAACAACAAAATGAAAAGGAAACCTACCGATTAGAAGAAAATATTTGCTAATGATATATCTGATAAGGGGCTAATGTCCAAATTATATAAAGAAGTCCTACAACTCAACAGTAGAAAAACCAAACAATCTGATTAAAAAATGGGTAGAAGATCTGAATAGACTATTATTCAAAAAAGACATGCAGATGGCCAATGTGTAGTAAAAAGATATTCAATATCACTAATCATCAGGGAAATGTAAATCAAAACCACAATGAGATATCACTTCATACCTGTTAGAATGTCTATTATCAAGAAGACAAGAAATAAGTGTTGGAGAGGATGTGGAGAAAAGGGAAACTTTCTGTGCTATTGGTGGATTACAAATTGGTACAGGCACTATAGAAAATAGTAGAGGAGATCCTCAATAAATTAAAAATAGAACTACCATATGATTCAGCAATTCCACTTCTGGAAAGATATCCAAAGGTAATGAAAACACTAAGTTGAAAAGATAATTGCAGTATTTATGATAATCAAAACATGGAAATAACCTGCATCCATCAATGGATGAAACAGGTAAAGAAATTGTAGTATATGGATGTACCATGGAATATTATTCAGCCATAAAAAAGAATGAAATCTTGCCAATTGCAAAAGCATGGATGGACCTTGAGGATATTATGCTAAGTGATCACTCAGACAAAGACAATGATTTCACTTATAGGTGGAATCTTAAATAAATAAATAAACAAACAAAAGATAAGCTCATAGATACATAGAATAGATTAGCAATCACCAGAGGTTGGGGTAGAGGATGGGAGAAATGGAGGAAGGGAGTCAAAAGGTTTAAATTAAAAAAAAATAAAAGGAATAGTAGGATTTAAGGGGATAAAGATGAGTTCAAAATTTTGGAGATTTTGAGTCTGAGATGCCTGTAGGATGTAAGGGCCTCCAACAGGTAGTAGAACATACACCTCTTAGTGTAGGAGATGTGTTCAGGTTACTGGTAGACTAGGCTTCATCGGCATATAACTAATAACCCAAACAAAGAACAAGGTGAGATGGGCCAGGAAAAATGGAGAGTAAGAGGCAGTGCAAGGCCAGGGCCCTGGGGTATATTTAACACCCGGGACATCTAATGGCCAGGCAGAGAAAGAAAGGCCTGCAGAGCAGACTGAGATGGAGCATCCTTAGGAGTAGGAAGAAAAAAGAAGTAGAGTCTGAGGTCACAAACGCTGATAGAAGAATACCTTGAGACCAGAGGCACTTCTGGGAGTGGAAATCAGGCTGGACAGGAATAAGGATTGGGAGAGGAAAGACAAGCACAAGCAACTCTTTCTGAAAAGTTGGCTTCTAAAGGCAGTAGAGAAGAATGTAGGGATGTGAGGAGCTGAGGCGGAGCCATGGAGAGACTTAAAGCATGATGAACTGCTACTGGGATGGAGTTAGTAGAAAGGGGGAGACTAAAGCTGCAGAGGTATAAGGAAAACTAATCCATTTAGCAATTAGTTGACTGCCTCCCACATGCCAGGTAATCTGGCCACCCTCTTCTAGAACATTCATGTGGTCTGCACATTTGACAGGTTAACAAGTGTTCTTTAAAAGGACATAAAGGTTTACTAGTGGGGGAAAGTGACTAGATAAATTACTGAGTAATGTATATGTGATCAATCTCCATTTCTTCCTCCCCTGTTTCTAAGCATATTCTTGAATGTTCTTACCATAAGGTTTCTTGTAGAGCAGAAATAGAAGTCGCTTGACGTAAACTCAACATTAGTACTTTCTTAAGTGTCCAAAGTCATTGGAGAGATTATTTTTTATATGGAGAGGAAGGAGAAGTGACTTGTTAGAAGGTAGATGCACAGGACTCCAAAAGTCCAAAAGAGAGGATTTTCCTCCAGCTTCATTACAATATCCAGAGGGAAGTGGCAGGATCTCACTGGCTATGAACTGAGCCTGTGGAAGCATTTCCCAGCATCTTCAGAGCTTCTAACTTCCACAAAGGCTTTTTTTTTTGTACCCAAAACATAACACAGAACCAACAGAGATTCAGATACTCAGAGCACCATGAAACTTGGTCACTGGATATTTTAGTTATAATCACAGAGAACAGAAGACAAGAGCAGCCTCTGGGGCTGCAGTAAAGATGAAACCCCCAGAATTTATCCATGACCTTGACAGAAAGGAAGAGAATTTTCATAACAACAGAGATTGAATTTACTTCCCAGTGAACTGGTACTCAGAAACTAATTTATGAAAAGAATGCATATGAATATGACATGTTTCTTACTCTTTGGTTTGATGTAAAGCCATATTCACTCTCAATGATGCCTACGAATGTTGAGGGTCACTACCCTGAGACCTGTTTCTGCTAACTCCTACCAGGTGGCCAGTTGATAAGGATTCAGTAAGTGAGTTTCCCAGGAAGCAATGAAATGTTCACCAGCTACTTACAGCTCAAATGCTTCTGCCTTCTTACCACTTTGAACTCAGTCTCCTTTCCTCAGTGAAATAAAGACTCCCCATCTCATCTGCTCATTGGTCCTGCCTCTTGATGATGGGTCTCAGCTCTTCAGCTTTGTGTTTTAAGACATATCCCTTTCTTAACCCTTTCTGATTTTTACTGTTTTCATCAGTCTTTATGCTGTTGTGTCTCTACAATTTTTGAAAGCCTAATCTAATTCACTGCCAGGAGTTTCATTTTCATATATTGCTTTATACCTACAAAGAACACTGTAATTCCGATTTACAGTTTTCCCATCCTTTTCTGTTGGTTTGCTCTTAACTCATTCTCATCTCCTTAATCTGACCTGCCTTCTTCCTGTTTAAACTTTTAAACTACAACCGAATACCCATTCTTCCTAACATTTTGACACTGACTATAACTCAATATGACATGCAGATGCTTTCAACTCAAACGACTCCATAAACAAAAACATTTTAACAATGTAAAGGGAACAATAATGGTGGCTGGGTTTTGTTTCTTTTGATTTCTTTTTCTTTTTTTGTTTTAAAGCAGAGTATATGCCCCTAATTATTATATGTAGCCTATCACTTCTGTTTCTGCCTACTAATAAACTCCTGGTAGAGCTCAAACTGATTCAAATTACCAATGTTTTGTTATTTCTAAAAAAAATTTAGGATGATATTGAAATGTTAGTGAACAGAAAATCAGTGCCTTGTGAAGGAGCTCCTTTATGGGCATTATTAACCAAATTAATTGCCCTGCCTTTGTAGTTCAGATTCCACCTTATATGACAGTTGAACGACTTTGAGTAGTTCAAGAGAAAGAACTAAAAATGATTAGCATAACAGTGGTGTTTAGATAAGTCAAAAGAAAAAGTTCTTTTGGGTCAGTAACCTTACCTAACTGAAGAGGCTCTGTTTATATTTTCCATTTAGACAGCACAAGGCCTAGTGTACTAGCTCACAAAAGGACATTCTACTAGCTGAGTATTGCCCACATGCCAAAACAAGATTCCTGAGACACTTATTCAGAACCAGCCCCATTTCCAAGTAATACTAAATTGTGACTGCATGACCGATGATAACTCATCTAACTGTTAGGGAAAACCGATATTACTGTTGTGATATAAAACACAGTTTGGCAAGAACAATAGCATGTTGAAGATCATATATACCATTCCTTTCAGCTTACAAATAAATAAACTGGGTTACCCTGGGATTCAATGATCTGCCCAAATTCATATTTTTATTGAATAGCAGTCAGAAGTGTCTCCATTTCTAATTCAGTGTGTCCAGTTGCTTCATAGGACATGGATAGAGTCAAAATGCTTATGTGTAATAGACAGAGAGCTATAAATACTTTCAAAGTAACCATCATAAATAAAATGTGAATATATTTTGAACTTTAAAAACTGTCATTTTTCAAATGATTCACAATGCCATCAGCCTAGAAATGCCATGAGGCCAATAACATATAATTTTTAGAATGTTTCATATCTTGCATCATAGAGAACAGTTTCCAAATAAGAATCATTGTTGAATTCAGAAACTTTTATTCCTTCTGTCTTTTAACAGAGTTATTTTTGCCAAGCACACTAGTCAGTATGGGGGAGAAAATGGTAAGATAGACATGGCTTTGGGTCTGCAATTGCTTACAGACTAGTGGGGATGAGATGAAACTAAATGGGCTGTTATAATTCAACATAAAAATATTTTTAACTGCTTATATTTTTCAAGCACTATCCTAGGTGCTAGAAACAGCAGTACAGCAGTGAAGGAGGCAGGCAAAGTTCCGCCCTATCCTTCCTTAGAGGGATGAGTGAGAGAGAGATAGAAACAGGAGACAGAGATAAAAGACACAGAAAAAGACAGAGATGGAGAGACAGAGAGATAAAAAGACAGAAAGAGATAGAGGCAAAATATAAATAAATATTCATAAATATAAATAATTCATGTGATACCACAACATGATAAATGCTATGAAGCAAATAAATCAGCATAGAGGGCACAGAGTGCCTGGGGATGAAGACCAAGCATGGCTCTTTTGGGAGGCCTCTCTGAGGTGATGCCTTGGAGCAAAGAACTGAATATAAAGTAGACCAGCCCTAGTAACAACAGGGACACCATTCTAAGCAGAGGATACCACAGTGTGAAGGCCCAAGGATGGACGGCGTTTGGCATATTAGAGATACACTAAAGCCAGGAGTAAAGGAGAGAGGCAGGAGGAGGCTACATCAGATTAGGAAATGGCTACAGGTCATGGTAAGAGCATTGTTTTCATTCTGTGTGTGATGAAAAGCCATTTCAAAATAGAAGAATGTAGGGGAAGGAGTGGAAGCAAAGGGACCAGGTAGGAGACTAGTGTAGGAGTCTAGAGAGGTATGGACGTGACCTGACAGAGGGTGGTACTGGTGATGTTGTTAAACAAAGGCTGAATTATACATATACATATACACACACAAACATATATATAATATATATATATTATATTCCCCAAATACATTGACTAAAATAGTCATTTCTCAGCCTAATTCTTCAACAATAATTTAAAGCTTATAAATGATTTCCTTTTAATTACTAACCTTGAAAGAAGGCTAATAGTCAAGTAGGACCTTGACTATTAATGAACGGTAGACTGTTTCTATGTTAGCTTTCAAATTGTATGTGCAGACATGAACACGGTGAGGATCAAGGAGAAAGATAGTATGCCTAGATTATGTTTTATTGAAATTGATTAGGCCAGCATAGTTCAGTGAAGTGGAAAAGTTTATTTGTAAGGAAAATAAAACTAATTTAATAAAATGTTTAAGTTAGAAGGAATTTAGAAATCATCATTTACTACTTCATTTTACAGATGGGAAATTAAGTATCAGAAATATTAGGTAATTTGAAGTAATTTTGCAAAAGTTTCTCTATTTTCCCTATTCACAGAAAAGTATGTATCATTTAGCCTTCTTCTATCTCACTCTTGATTTCTTAAGAAAATGCATAAGATGTCAAGATGACAATATGCAAGCTAAGCTCAGATATTTACCACCTTTCCTTCAAAACACCACTCAAACAATAGCAAAAATTATAAATGTATAAACCTAATAAAATGAATGGCAAGAGAACCTTCATTGTATAGGAGATTCCAACATATTTCTAGGAAATGGTAAAAGAACAGGAAATTACTGAAAGATGAAGTGAAAACAAAGAAGTCATGGTCTAAAATACACACTGAAATGACTGCAGTGGAGCAGCCAGGCCAACCCTACTTCCGGGAGTTAAATCTTCATCTCATCCACAGAAGATATCTAAATTGGTGACTCAAAATATGGTGATGTAGTATTAGAAATCTGGAGAAATTAGAAATTTGGAGGTATTAAGAATAGCTAATATTCTACCTACCAAATACAATTCAATAATACTTTAAGGTGTTACAGCTTGTACAGATGATACTTTATAGATGAGAAAATGAAGACACAGAGTTAAGTCCAAGTCATCCAGCTAACAAGTGGGGAAGCCCAGGTTTCAACCCAGTGGCCTAGGTCTAATCCCCATGCTTTTAGCCACACATTATGCTAACTGTACATACAACTGTGGAGATAACTACAATAAGAACTGAAACTGGAAATAGTTATTTCAGAGAAATGAAATTGGGGGTAGGCAGAAATGGGACATTGCACCTTTTCTTTTTACAGGTTCTATATTATCTAATTTGAACATTTGCAAATATTAAAGTTAAACAAAATTTTAATACAGAATAAAATTGAGGATGCTAAAATCACTGAATGATACTGAATAATGAGCATATATTGAGAGTCACTTAACACAGAGCCCATGAAGAATTTTTTCTGTTTTTCAGTTTCCATGCTTGGATCATAAAGATAAAAAAAAAACTTTTAAATACATATAAAATGTTTCTTCACATATCAAAAGACTCATATTTTGAAACTTCAAGTAGCTTTATGACAACCCTCTGTAATATTTAAAAGACTGCACAGAAGAAAAAACCTAGGCCTAAAAAGCCACAACTTAAAAATCACAGTGTTTATACAATCCAAACCCTCAGTAAGATTTACTTCTTTTGCCATATGAACTTAGATTCTAAAAATTCAGAAAGAAGCCCATTATATGAGATAACTAACACTAGGATTGATCTCAACTGTGAAGGCTACAGAGGCCTAGAGAGATATTTAATTATATATAATATACTATATATATATATATATATATATATATATATATATATATATATATATATATATAATTATATAATAAGAGTAATTAGTTGAACTGTACATTTTTTATTAGGCCCTAGGCCATCATATTAATGTTATATTTCATGAGCATTAGTGAACCAGGAAAATATAATCAAAACAGAACTTTGAAAGTGATGGTTTAAAACAAAGAGAAACTTAATTGACTCCAACAGTTTTTCAATGCAATAGAGCAAAAATCAGCTGTGGAGTTGGTTAAAATTCAGAAGGCTAGAGTCTCTGCTTGGAAATTCTGTTTACTTGGCTTAAATGTGCAGCAGAGATATTGACCAAAAATAAAAAGCAACAATAAAATTTTTTTAAAAATGCCCATGTCCACAGCCAGAATCTAAAATACTGACCTAGATAATAGAGTATTTACATTTAGGAAAGATTATTTCCACTTGAAATAATTTGGTGATTCAGCTGGAAATAATTTACCATAAACACAGGAAAAAAATGTAATATCCAGCCAAAAAAAGTTAAAGCTAATCAGGGTCAGGAATTCACTTTATTTTTGTTTTTCCTATCAATTCCAAGAGGAAATAAAGCACAAAACAGGATAAGTGGAGTATGCATTAAAGAGTGTTTTGGGGATATTTCCTAAAACAAAACAAAAATCTGTGATTAACATATTATCATGGGCTTTCTATCCTCACACATTGTAGCAATATTAAAATGTGTCCACAGATTATTTGATCCATCTCCCTTCAAGAGGCAGATCTTCATTTCCTTCCCCTTGGGTGTGGGGCTGGACTTAGTGATGTGTTTCTTGGAGGTAACAATGTGTGAGGGAGAACCCTGCAACACCTCAGCAAACAGAAAATAAAACACCCCAGTAATCTCTCCCCAAAAGCCCTTTACCAGAACAACTGTACAAAAGAGAAAGGAGAATACCCAGGCCTACTCAGTGCTTCAAGATACAATCTGACATTGATATCAGGGATATAAAGGACAAGCATGGCACCCCAGCTAGACTGTGGGCTAAAGCAGATCATGGAATAACATGAGTGGAGGGCCCAGCACCAAAGACCCTCTCTGTGATTATTTCCTTGATCCCCAAGTACCTAGTTGGGGTGGATACATTTTGCAGCTGGGGAAACCCTTTCTTGGTTCCCTGACCTATGAAGTAAGAGCCATTGTGGTAGCATGAGAAGAACCAAGTGAAAGCCCCTGGATTTTTTCATTCCTGAAACTTCCAAAGCAACACAATATTCTGAGTAGAATTACAGGGATTAGTGCTATCCTCAAAGACTTAATGATATAGGTATGGTGGTTCCCATGATATTCCCATTTAATTATTTTGAATGGCTTTTGCAAAAACTATAAAGATGACAATGGAATTCCACAGACTGGACCAAGTGACTCCAACTGCAGCTGCAACATGGATGTGTTATTGTCTTGCCAATGGGTTTCAGCCCTGGGCAAGTTCGCTATGGATTCAATGTGACCCAAGAAAATGACAGTAAAACGTTCTTGGGGTAAAAGGGTTATATCCAACTTTACTTCCACAGTGGCAGGTCTATCACTAAAATCCCGTTCACTCAGAGTGAGTCTGCACGCAGCAAGTCAGTCTCTGCCTCTGGGCCCCTCCACCTGCACAGGCATCTTCTGGGCCTCTCTGTCTGCACAGCAGTCCACAGGGCCTCTCTGCCTGCACAGTCATCCTGCACAGCTGTCCTCTGGGCCTATGTCCTAGGTGCTGCCACCACTCCTGCCTCTGCTCTGCTCTCCTGCAGCCTTGCAGCTATGCCACCATGTCACCCAGAGCACTGGGCGGAGCTCCTTATATAGAGTCAATAGGAATGTATTGCTCACACATGTGCAATGATCTAGTCAACCAGGGCCAATGAGAATCCTGGCCACAGGAACTCTCATTTTATCCAGTTATTTTCACTTGAACATATCAGTACATCTGGTATTAAGTATTTATGTAGTGATCTGGCAAATACGGTTTTTTCAATCCCCAATAATAAAGGGAGTAAGTATATCAGTTGGCCTTCATCTGGGAAGTGCAGCAACAAGCATTTACAATCATGGGTCCCAGCCTACTTTAAACTGCTTGTTCTCTGTCTCTGTCATAATAAAGTGCACAGCATGCTTGCTTATCTTCATATCCTGCAGAATGCCACTCTGTTTCTGTAGGGAGAGGGACTATGATGTCATACAAGTCAGAACTAGTTAAGTATAAAGACCTAATACTCTGGATGGCCTAGGTAGATACATTTGAGCTAGAGGGTGGAAGATAAAAGATTCATGAGCCATCTCATCAGAGGGAGTTTTAGGAGTCAAGTGGTATGTTGATTTCAGGATATTCCCTTTTAGATAAAGGATAGATTATTAAACCTTGCACTTGCTACTCCTAAGAAAGAGATACACCATTTGGGTTTTCTATTTGGATTTTGGAAGCAGTACTTGACATTTGAAAGCATTCTTTTTCAGAGCAAGGAAGAATGATACCTATATGCCATATAAGCATCCTTATATTTTCATCTTTCAGTATGAGTACTTTTAATTTGCCTCTCCCAAAGAATGCTAGGAATTCATACAAAACATAGGTGCAGCAAGGCTAGTTAGGTAAGTTACCAAGAATTCAATCACTATATTCTCTTAGTTCCAGAGTTCCGACTCAGAATATACTAACAATGTATATCACCTGGAATGACTGCTCTACACTGTTTCAGATGCACATCTGAGCCAAAGAACCAGCCTTTTCTAGGAAATAAAAATCGAAGACCTTTCCATGTTGTAACCACCATGCAACCTAAATAAAAGCTGAGTGCTACCTTTCCATCAACTGTTCAGTGACACATTCAAAGGAACACACTCCAGTAATTAAAATAATTTACAGCAATGCACATCTTAACTGCATCTCCCAAGACATCAAGAGTAGATTCAATACATAATCCTGGCACTGAACAACATTCCTTAGTAACTCATTTCCCTTTTTGTTTTTGCTCTTCAATTGTTCCTTCCCCACATCAAAACACTCCCAACATCCACACCACATATACCTTTCTTCCTCAATTATTTATTGTACTTTATACTGTTGTTATTTAGGGAAGTAACCTAGAACAAGCCAGAGCCCTATAAGGACTAGATAAATGCTTAACTGTTCATTATGAAGAGACATATCTGTTCCTAATATTCCCACAATTATCCTAGAAATCAAACATGCTCCATATAAAACTCATTACTGATTCCAGAAACATTTCTTTTTCATTGAAGATTTTCCAACTATTGTTATATTCATGTATTTATTAGTGGCACTATTTTTACTTGCAGGTAATAATTATGTAAACAGTTCTAATATTAAAATCTTTAGTCCAAAATGTCTACTGCCTTTTAAATGTGACACAGTATCATAAATTCACATAAGTGGTCCACAGGAGTTCAACTAAAATCAGAATTAAGGGATAGTAAAAATTTGAAAATCAAATGTTTGTGTTACTTTTGTATTATCTAAGAGTATACTGTCTGTAAATTTGAGGAATTTGCAGCAAATAAGTTCTTCTATACCCAAGTGCTTACTCTGGTCTTTTCATTAATAAAAATTTAAATTACACATAAATCATTAGGTTATAGCCAACTCTTAGGGGGAAAAATGCTAATAGCTATTCAGCTTCCCTTGACTAGAGTTTTCACAATATGTTCTTGAGTTCAGTACTTGAATTATATTTACTTTGGGGTTCCCATCTGTAAATCTGGAATTCACTCAAATATATTTTGTGTACAAAGCACTGTTCATGAATTAGAGAACAACTAAGATTTATTTAGCATTTTCTACATATTAGTTCATTTAATCTCCAATACAATTTTTGAGGAAGATACTCTTATCTCTATATTGATAAGAATGATTATTCTTGATAAGAATGATCAGCTGAGAAAAATTATTTTCAGAGAAACTGAGGAATTCTCCATGGATATGCAGTTAATATATGCCATAGCTGAGATTCTATCCTAAATTATATCTCTTTTCCAGCTACACAAAACTTCACAGAGGAAAGGAATATTGACAATAACCATATAGCTATATATATAATAATTCAGCATATCTAAGATGGTGAATAAGAATAACAAATAAATATAAGTAAAGATATTTATACATTGATATTTATACTTTTACATGATAGGAAAAAATAATAGGAAAAAGAATGATGAAGAGATATAAATCAAAATCAGTATATTTCTCTTTGGCAGGACAAGATTATGCTTTACATTAGCAGAAATTCTGGGGTAATCATAATTTAAACAAGTATATTATCTCTCACCTGACAGTGGCAGGGATCCAGTCTACTTTTATCTTATTATTTTCTGTTTGTGGGTTCCTGTCTCATGGTGCAAAAGACAAATCCTTCAAAATTCCTAATGAAGCTCCAGTCATAGCCTCTGCCTCCCATCTATCAGGAGGAAGGGTGTGGAAGCAGAGCCTAACTTTGTTCCTTAATGACATCCTCGATGCTGGAGTTACCATTTCACCTACTTGCTACTGGCCAAAATTTTGCCACATGTCAACACCTGATTGTAAGAGAAGCTGGAAAATGTATTCTTCATTCCAGACAGCCAGGTGCCAGTTAAAATTTGGAAGGTAGTTTACTATGGAAGGAGAATGTTTTATGACAACCAGAGTTGCTATTACAGTATCGAAACCAAATTCATTATATTTCTCCATAGCTAGGTTTTTCTCTGGTCATTAATAGCATCATCTTTTATTCCTTCAATAAGACTCAAAGTCTTCTACTTTTAAATGAATTTAGGGAGGTGATACAGAAAACTGAGAGATTGTAGAATCAAAGAGGACTGGACTTGCAACATCTTCTATTTGCAATTTCCTTTTATTGACAAAAGTGTTCTAACTTCTTTCCACCTAAGTTATCTCTTTGTAAAAATAGGAAAACCAGTGGCATTTGACTTTGAGGTTCACAAACAACACATGAAATAATTTAAGTAACTATTTAACATCGTGCTTGACACAAAGTATTCAGTAAATATTAGATCATTATTCTCTTCACCACTTGGCTTCTTTCTTTCCCTTCATGATCTATACTATGAAAGTTTCCATGTTCTTGAAAGTTAACCTAAAAATGTGTTCTCACCTTCTTGTCCTTCTCTGTGCCCTGAGTGCAGCTTTAACTTTAGCAACGTTAGCACTCACAGCTACCACACCTTGCCCTCTAAAATGATCTCTTACTTTCATTCTTTCTTCCCTGAAAGCTATTCAACCCAACATGCTAGAATTTCTTTCCAAATAGCAACTCTGAAGGAAAAGATCTCTGTTATTTATAGAAAAATTTCAGAGAATCTTACATGAAATAATGTAGATGAGGCCATGCAGCAGAGTGTTTTATACAAAAGAAGTGTGATCCTGCCTGTCCTTGTCATCCTTTACACACACACACCTCTGAGCTCAGTCTTCACATGATCCAGATACAGTCATAGGATAACCTTGGTTTTCCTTCTGCTCCTTATCCTCTTAAATGGCCTGTTCATAAGCAATCCCTGAATGACTTTACCCCAGTGCCTTTCCTTATAAAATTTCTTCTAATTGAAATGTCCACCTAGCCTTTCCAATATCAAAATCTAATTTTTGAAGCAAATATGGCAAAATTTTAATACTAGTTAAATACAGAGGATTCAGTACATGAGTTTTACTGTACTGTTCTTTCTGATTTCTGCATTTTTGAAATTTTGATATTAAAGATATTTTTTAAAGAAATCAAATTTTTTTCAATGGTAAAACAACTCCTCAAGCTGGAAATATTCTTCCTTTTTTTTCTCTTTATTTTTCCTTTTTATATGACAGATTGGATGGAGCTGTCATTCTACCTTTTAATATTTAGCTTGTATTTTAGCCAATTGGTGTATAGATGCTGATTGTCACTTTCTAGAATGTAAGCTACAATCTTATAATCTTAAGTGGGAAATGCATGTCTAATTCATCTATGCATAGAATATAAACAACTCAAAAAAAGGACAGGCAATAAACCTTATATCTTTATCAGATCAGAATGCTGTAACGAAAACAATCTAGACTGGGTGGTTCAAACATTTATTTCTCACAGTTCTGGAGGCTGAAGTCTGAGATCAGGGTATATGCATGATAGGGTTATTGGTGAGAGTACCTTCCTCCTGGCTTATAAACAGCTCCCTTCTTACAGAAAGAGCAACATCTGGTCTCTTTATCTTCTTACTAATAACTTCTATCTTCCGCAGTGATTCCTTCATGGGCACTCTGCTCCTCATGACCCCGCCTGAAGCTAATTACTTCCCCAAGGTCCCATCTCCAAATACAAGCACATTGAGGGGTAAGGCTTCAACATACATATTACACATGAATTTGGGAGGATACAAACATTCAGTCCATAGCAACTACTATATTGCATTCTTAATTGAATTGAAAAGACAGATACCTATCTAACACCTGTTGTCTGTGAGTAGAATTGGTTTCATAAAGAACTAGTAAAGAAAAACAAAACATAGACTACAACAAAAGCAAAAATGAAACACTAGAAGGAAATATTCTTTAAAATGAGAAACTAGTGAAAAACCTGGAAAAGAAATTAAGACTGGCTATAAATTATTGACTATTTTCTAGGTGATTGAAAAAATTTTGGCAATTAGCATCATTACCTACCAGATCATTTTTTCATCCGAAACATATCTATTGAGATGTGAATCTTTGTTTTTATCCAGCTGGAATCAACATAATTTATTCTCAGACTCCATAACCACACATATCACATGTTTAAACATTTGCATGTCATAAGACTCTGAGTCATGAGAGGAGAATTAAAGTTCATAAAAATGTGCTAAATTGAGCAAAACAAAAAATGCTTATTACAGTTGTCAGAAATAGGCTAGATGAAAAAGACATAGATGCATAGAAAAATGAATGAATTACTAAATATAAAAGAATATCTTTGGTCTCATAAATAAAAGTTATCATTGAATGATGAGCACTTGGAAGCTGAGTTAGAACTTTCTACATAGCTCTTCAGTATGCATGAAAAGTATTCCTAAATTCTATAAACGTCCTATGTCACACTGTGTTTAGTCAATCTCAGTAAATAATTTTCATGTATTTTCAAGTTAGACATGCTATGTCAGCTACCTGATCAATTCATTCAAGGATTTGTGGTTCAGAGTTAGTAAAAGCAAGAAAAATAGAAGCCTTACTATATTATGGAGCAGTATGAACTTCTAGATGTCTTATAAATTATAAATTCTATGTCCTGACAGATAACTTAGCATATTTAAAGAATGAAACTATTCAAAGTAATCATTTCAAAGTAATATCTTTGAGAAATATTGGTGTAAGTAGTCTGAGAGTAAAAGTAGTCTCCACAGCAACTCTACAGGAGAAATTTTAATTCATTTGTTCTTGCTGGAAAAACTTAATATCAGGAAAGGTTATCTCTGGGTCATTAGGATGAAGGCTAATGTTGAGAGAACAGGAAGAGTAACAGGTCTGCCTATATTCCTGGCTGAAAGGCAGGAAGGAGCAGGGTGACTTTTCCTCTTGATTTTTATCCCAATAATTGCATGTTTACAAGTTTTAATTAAAGAGGCAGAGGGTCTCTTGACCTAGATAAGCAGGTATACATACATTATGAAAGATGGAAGTTAATGCTCAGTCATCCCTCCCCAACAAATTCCTTCCTGATTTGTAGATTCTTGCCTAAAACATTAACTCCTTTCATAATAGTTTTACTTTTACAAACGTCATGTTATGCATCAAGAAGTGAAATGAAGGACTTTTCTGTGGTTTTATAGAGGGATAAACCCTCCCTCCTCACAGCAATCCTGACGTTTGTTTCTGAGCACCATAGGTGCCAAAATACTTAGTGGTGTATATTTCTTCAGGACAAATTCAGTCACTTAAAAGAGCCTATCTTAATCTTTTAAGAGTCATTTGAAAGTATTCTAACCACCCTTAAAAATTGCAAACTAAAATTAAGAAAGTCTGTTGGGATGAATTGTGGCAAGTGTTGTGCATGCCTGCTGAGGACAGACATGGGAGGAAAACTTCCTGGTTTTCAATGAGAGACTGAATGGCTTTACTAACCTTCCTCCTGTTACTTTGGTGACAAAAGATTGAAAGGGAAAATGGGCAGGAGAGCCAGAAAGCAACACACCTAAAATAAAAATGGAACTGAGAAAAGGAATAGCATACAGTAAGTACAAAATGGAATGAAATATCCTATGTGTAGACCATAATTCAGGCAAGTGCCTCTCCTGTAAGCAGTACAGGCATCTCCATACCTGGGCACATGGGCTGAGGACCAAGCACAGTCCTCCTCGTATTTATGTTGGGTAGGGAACTGTGGAGTGACAGGAGATGCAGCTTACAAGTGTGGGCTTTGGGGTTTGAGACTTTGGCTTCTTTGCATACTTCATGAAATTAGGCCAGTTACTTAAATTCCTAAGTTTCAGTTTGCTCAACATTTAAATATCAGCCTCGTGGGACAATTCTACTAAGTAATATATTACTATAAGTATAGTATTATAGCAATTAATACTTAATGCATATAGGGTAATTACCATATGGCAGCACTGTTCTAAGTGCTTTCTTTCACTTACCAATTCTATTCCATACAACACAAAGAGGTAAATACTATTATTCCTTCCCTTTTATACATGAGCAAACGTTAGTAAGCTATAGATAGTGTGTGCCAACCATGCCACAGTCTCTCATACACAAGTGGCTCAGTAAACAAGAATCACTGTTACTTCAAATATTGCCCATCTATTTATATTGGTTGGGGGTCTAGTTTCTTAAATGATGAAGTGATCTAACTGCTGAAATTATCTAAAATGAGAATGAAAACTATTTGCATAGAAAGGCAATAACTCAATAATTAAGGAAAACCCTAATTATATCTACCTGAGGACTCCTTCTGAACTAGGAGGTGATACAAATTCATCCAGTCTTCCTTAAAAAAAAAAATCAATTATTTGTCAAAATACTATAATCATTGAAAGGTAAAACTTATTTCTCTTAGATAATTTACTCCCCCTGCTAAGATTTAAGAATGGCAATTTTGGTTTTTGATTCTGATGTCACTAAAATATAGAACCTTAAGTTAAGTATGAATACCATAGGGAATAAATATCTATCCGGGCAATTCCATTTCACATGTAATTGGGAAGGAGTAACTGATACTTAATGATCTTTGGTTTTCCTTTGATTAAAAAAAAAAAGGGTAAAATTCCCAAGATTTATAGATTTTTCATGAGTACTTGCTTTTTTTCCCCTCTCAGGAAGCAAGAGAAATAAACAGCTCAGAAAAACTATGGATTTTTAATAATTCTCTTTATTTCCCTTTTAAATTTTACATCTTGATAAATATTCAGAAGAAATACTACAGTAAAAGTCCCAGTTTTTTGACAGCTACCTAATGCTCCATTAATCCTAAGTCTTCTCATAATATTTTCATTTCTGGGTTATATCTCAGGTGAAATGTTATTCTTTGACACAAGCTATCTTACTGCAGAATACTGAAAATTTGAACTGTAAGTCTCATGAATAGCTTTGACTGGTATTTGACCCTTTGACTTCATCTTAGAAACAACTGGCCTCCACTGGTAAAAATACTTGCCAAGTTTTTCATAGCAGTCAACCTGATTTAAAATTTGTAGTTTAAGGCCACCATCTGGAACCTATCACTGGGGAAACAGAGGAGGATATCACTCCCATTGTACAATTGAGACAAAAAGTTTATTTCCTCTCAAGCTAATTAAATTTTAAAGGGAAAGGTTAAAATGAAGAATATGAAAAACAGAATGTTGGTCTCATGTGTTCTCATTGCCTTCTCTCATAAATGTGAAAGCACTGTGTGAACCGGCAGCTCCTAAGACTGCCAATAGCAGGAACTGAAGCAAACTAAAATTAGATGTTAATAAAGAAAGTCTCTGGGGTTGTTCAAAAATGTTCTTTTGTTTGTTTTCTTTTGTGTCATTAAATAAATGTTGTAAATCATAGGTCAAAGTTTCTAGAATGCTTCCAAAAACCAACTCCTTTTTACACTGAGAGCAAATACCAAGAGAATTATAAAGAGCTAATAGTAATTCACTAGGAAAGAGAAAAATATAACATTGAACTAGTTATGCCAAACTAATATAAAGGGTAGACAGTAACAAACATTAGTTGAGAAATTAATGAAAAACCCCCCACTTATTTGTGATATGCCAATTTCAGAGAGAGTAAGAGTTAAAGAGAGAAAACTAAGAATCTTGGTCAGTCCTTGCCTATGGAGGAAATCTTTAGCCTTCAATCTCTCAACCCTGACCTGCCACCAATTCAATGAAGTCTTTCCTAAAACTACCCCCACTCCAGAACTAATAAGGTTACCCATGTAGGCCCACTGCATGGAATATACATTTTCTATTTCATATTTATGTCATTATGCTTTATATTATAGCAAGTGGACACACATGTCTTTCACTTATGGATATCACAAATATTTACTGATGACATTCTATTTGCCAGAAAAATTTACCAGGGTCTTGGAAAAATGCCAGTGAATGGTCTTGTAACAGGGGATTTTCCTAGCTACTGGGAGAGACGGATAAATAAGTTGTGAAAAAAATGGCATAGAAAATTATTAATTTGACAAACTGCTCCAGCATTTAAGACAGAGATAGTAAAGACAGAGAGCCTTAAGAATACAAAGTGTGTGACTGAGAGTGAAGGGAGTAAAATGGGGTGAGGGACCCCACACTGAAGATATGACCTGATGCAAAGGGCCTTGAATGGCAGGCCAAGGAGTGCAGACTTGATTTTCTAGTCCAGAATCTCAGTTGGTAGGGATTCAGAAGTGTACATTTTAATAAACTTCCAGGAGGAGTTTTATGCTAAATAATCCAGCCTAATCAGATAAAATCACTTTTTGCCATTATCAGAGCTGATACATTCTTTTCCGACATTACATAGCATTATCTTTTCATACTTTTAGAATTATACATTATTGAATTTACATTGGTGATTTTTCAACTGAAACAGGAAATTGCCATTTTTATGTTGAAATGTTCAAATATCAGTAGTTACATGTAATTCAACACATTTACTGAAACTTTACAAGTATTTAAAGAAAATAGAATTGAATATTTTAGGGCTTTTACACCTTGAACTTCATTATTTAACACAGAAGATTTTGTCAGAAACACCTCAGAAATTTTCTTAATAAATTAATGTATATTCAGTGCATATTCATGTATATTATAAATACTAGTTGAATGCCTAATATGGCCAGACATTATTTTAGACCTTAGGGAAACCGCAGTGAAGAAGACAAAAATCTTTCTTCTCATTATATATTACATGAGCTTGTATTAACATATGGGCAATCTTTTTAAAATCATCCAAGAACTAGGCTTAAAGTAGAGAACCTGGACTCTAATTTTGTCTTACAACTGAACTGTCAGAATTATTTTGAGAAAAATATCCAGGTCTCTAATCAATGACATGAAAACTTTTTACCTTATAATCTCTATTTATCACCTAGTCATAAAATTCCAAGCTTCTGTTTTCCCTCAGATTTCATAAACCTCCAGGCTTTTCTCAGATTTTCCTGTCAATACTTTATCAACGCCTTACTTCACAATACTCTTTTATTTGCAATCAATGCCTTACTTCACAATACTCTTTTATTTGCATTTTGCTCATCTCTTTATTGTAAGAGTCCTGTTTTGTTTATGCTTCCTGAACTATCATTTATTTGCACCTGACAGGGATTTTTCACTTCTTTAATTTCTTCTTCTTATCCATACAGTCTTATTACCATCCAAAGGATAAAGAACCACAAGAAACCAGACTATATTCCATCTTTGACTTGAATAAATTGTGCATTTTTGAGGCCTAATGTTCCCAAATTACAAAGAAAAAAGAAGAAAAAACAAGAGAAAGAAAACAATGTTGGTTTCAAACATTTATATGGGCACACTAGTTTACATATTTAATTGTAATTTAAGGCATTTAAAATAAGTAGTAGTAATAGTAGACTATACACCCAAATAATGTTAAGAATTATTTTTAAAAATTCAAAATATAATGAAGGCTAAGCTAATTACAATGACCATCCTATTAAAGTAAATTGAAAGAATAAGAGGAGCAATATTACAAACATCTGGAATAATAACTATGATTATTCATTCACTTGTTTTTCATGTATGTGGACATTTAGTCAAGCAGTAAGAAAAATCAATAAATATTTTAACAGCTTCTGTGCCTCAGGGACTCTTGGGGAAGACAAAAATAAAGATAAATAAAACATGTCCCTGCTCAGAAGAATCTTCCAGTTAAGTTCCCGACATCCACAGTTTTTTCTCCAGGAAACCGAGGAGGAGGCGATAAAGCTGCTGGGATGGGTGGGGAGGAAAGAGGAGGTGGAGGAAGGGGAGCTCTGATAAGGGTTAGAGCCTCAGGACAATCTAATGAGTTTTTGAAAATTGAACACTCAAAATCCCCAAATTTTCCACTCCATAAATTTTTCTAGGTGGGACTTTTAACTAATAAATAAATAAATAAATAAATAAATAAATAACCCTGCGTCCTGGAGTGCAGAAAAAGCTGAATGTGCCTTTTTGCTTTGTGTTTGTCTTGAAGTTCCTTTTGGCTGGTTATCAAGATGAGTCACTAGGCAGAAAGCTTTAAAGAAAATAGGCTGTAGGCAAATTGCAGATGTAGTCAAGGAAAACCATTTTTCCAGAGATTCTTATGGGTCCAGTGACACCCAGGATCCTGACCCCTGCAGGTACGATGTCCCTGAGAAAGTAAGATGCGAGGAAACTTATTTCAAGGAGTATTCTCAAGGATGTAAATGAACAATTTAGGATTTCTTTGCTAAACTTTCAAAGCTACATATATTATTATAAAATAACATAACATACAAATGATAGCAACAATGGAAACATTTTAATTCCCACTTGTCCATAACAATTTGTGTAATAATGAGTGAGTGACTGAAGGTAAATTTGTCTAAGACTTTGTATTCCTTTGATATCTTATATCAGACGTCTGAACTTTTAATTAGATGTTCTCTTTCAAGCAAGTCCTTCACATTTCTCAGCTAGGCCTGATAGTAGTCTGCATAATAAGGATGTTTTAGTCTTCATACTAGTTTGCATGGAAAGGGTTTTGTGATTCTTTTGAAAAAAAAACCTAAAAATCATGTTCATAAATATTCTTCTCATTTGTTTACAAAGATAATTTCACCCATGTTTAAGAATCCCAAAGTTGATGAACGCAACACAATTAAGACTAGATACAGTCATGCTAAAGAAGAAACCAAGCAGAAGAGTAGACACAAATGACATAATACAGTAGATTCAAGGTGCATTCACTGGAGAGGCCTTGGGTTCTGAGGCTAAAAAAGAGGCCCCAAGTTACCCTTAATACTGAAGAACTACCAATACAGTTCAACTCATCTCCCCAGTGAGATGCTGGGCACCCCAACCATTGTCTACTTGGACTGGTATGGATGTGGTTTACTTAATGGAACTGGTCAGCAGATTGTATGTCCTATATTATGGTTGGTACATTGCAACTTGTTAAAAGGACCTTGGAAAACACTTTTAAAGGTATTCATTTACTGAGCACTTTGTGTCTTTCATAGAGGGATACTTAATTGACCTACATTACTTACTACTCACAACAATCTTCTGAGTTCATCTGAGTATTGCAAACCACCTGCTTATTGGGAAATCAATTTTAAGTCTGCTTTAAAACTATTCAAAAAAATAGATTTTCTAGGCTTTAATTCCAGAAATCTCTTTAATAACTGAATGATGTTTTAAAGCATATCCATCAATTCATTTATTACTCTTCAGATTTATTGAAGACCTTGATATGTCAGGTACTCTGGAAATTAAAAGAAAAAATGGAATTACTCTACTCAGGAAGTCCTCAGGCCAATTCAGGAGATGAACAATCCTACCTAAGCAAGATTAAATGGGAATAATTATAAAGGAACTGGGTGGCTTCCATTACCATTTACCTTTCAATTTAATTAGAGATGAGTTACTGGAAGATTTTGAAATAAGTAAATGAAATCAGGATTAAGAAATATGTATGTGTGTGTATGTGGGGTGTGTGTGTGTGTGTGTGTGTGTATGTGTGTGTGTGCATTGTGTGTGTGTACATAGCCTGCCAGACATAAAATCTTTCTGTGGACTCCAGAGATTTTCCACACACAGCTTCCTCTGCCTTGAATATATATATCATATATAGATAGATAGATAGATAGATAGATAGATATCCCCCTCCATAGAAGAAAAGACATATTCTTAAGTCATGGAAGAAGGGTAGCTTTCCTTGACCCTTTCTGAGCTTCCCTTGCTTAATAATTTTTACAAGACAAGAAAGGGAGTGACTGATACGAGCTATGCTAATAGCTTCTGGCCTGTGACTGAAGCCTTCCTCGTCCTTTCCTTTTAATTTACAGTTCTAAAATAACTTCACAATTTAAAATTGCTCTTTAAAATTCTGAGAAATAAAATGTGAAAACAGGGGAACAACATAGAGAAAACAGATAAACACATTTGTTTAACATTATAAACGTGCCAAAATAGCTACTTTTAAAAAGCTTGGTCAATGTGCAAAAGTGAGGTATTAGAACTGGTTGGTGGAGAAATTTGAAACCACTCAGATTGTATCACGCATTTATCAACCTACCTATCTACTCATGAGCAGAGTTGGTCCTTTGTTAAGAATATTGTCTGCAGTCAGAAGCAATAAACTAGAAGAAATTGGGCAATAGTAGGAAGTGATACATATTTTCATTTAACAAATTACCACTATCTACATTCTCAGTAACAAAAAGACATAAAAAATAGAATTATTAAAGTAAGACTTTCTCTCCATTTGTGGGAAATAAGCCAGAGAATGGTAGCACATGAATTAGGAAAATAACAATTCTCCAAAAAACTGAAAAAACTGCTAATAACCAAATATTTCAACAAAAATATAGAAAAATAAGGTCTAGAGTTTGATTAAAGCTAAACTAAAACATAAAATCTGAAAAAACTAGAATAATGTGCAAACAATTCATAAGCTGTCATTAAAGTCTTCTGTAAGAAAGTTTTTTTCTTGCTAACTCATATATTTAAAAAGAAAATATTCCTTCATGTGCACTTATTCTGAATATTGGAATTAAAAAAAATGAAATAGCCATTCTTTAGGAGAAAATGGTCATGTAATTGAAAATATAAATGCCTCACTTTCACAGGAAAATTTAATAGCAATAGCTTGGGTAGCTAAATAATCTTGAACATTCAACTTATTTAGTTTTTTTTTGCTCACATAAGTGGACATAAATACATTTCTGTGCAGTAAAAGTTGATAGAAACAATTATCTTCATGATCTTCATGTATCTATACTGGAATATAGGAAACATTTCTTCTTTATTTTACTTGTTAAGTATTCCCCAGTACTCTGTCTTCAGAATTCTGGTCTCTTCCTTCTATGAGTACTGTCTCCATGCAATATTATCCCATATAGTGTGAGCGTTATATGAAATCACTGTTGTGTCAGGTCCCTGAGATTTTGGCATTGTTTGTTAAAGCAGTATCATTTGTTCTACTTTGATTGATTCAGAGCCCTAAACTGATATTATGTCAATGACTTTAAGAGAAAAACATTTCCAAAAAAATGTCCATAGCTTAGAACCATGTTTTGTTTTTGATAGTAAAAAAAGGATAAGAGATCAATTTGATACTTGAAAGATTAGAAGGAACTATCCAAATTGGAGGAGTTTAAAGCATAAGGAAATTCAAGGCAGAGGAAGCTGTGTGTGCAAAATCTCTGGAGTCCACAGAAAGATTTTATTTCTGGTAGGCTAAGATACTTAGTATGACTACAGTGGGGGTGTAATGACAAGGAAAGTGGCTAGGAGATTTAGGAGGAGCTGGATCATGAAGGGCCCTGTGCATGACTAGGGCAAACTGCTGCTGGCTGAATTGAGTAGCCAAGTCAAGCAAGATCTCTATCTGCAGGTCTGAGAAATTAGTAAGGGAATGTGTATGTGTGAGTTTGTGTTCTTATTTCCCAGAAGTAATATCTGTTGAATATGTGCAGTTAATTTCCCCCCTGGGATTTTCTTGGAAGAATTGTTACCCTAGGCAAAACCACATGTGTATTGTTTTCAAAGAACACTCAGTGTTACAGGTGAAGGAAGATGGTAAGAATGATAATGTTGGTAAGGTCAGTGGAGTTCAGAAGCAATGAGCTATAAGAAAGCTTCTCCTCAGTAAAATGGAAAATGTGCTGTTGTCATTTGTGCCTCCAATTTATTTATTCTGTCCAATTTCTTCCATTTGGTGTTATCCTTTCCACATTCTACTCATGCTTCTAAATTTTCATTGCCTTCTACCCTGTTCCTAACAAGACCTGGTTTAAGGAAGTGATCTTCAGCTCATTCACCACAAAGCAGAATGCTTAACAACTTAAGTAACTTTGGTTTATGGTAATACAATATTCCTTCAGAAATCTAGTTATGTAAAACTTTATATTTCTAGATAACTTTACTTTTTATGTGTGAAGGAAGTGGTGATCCTTTGCATATAAGGAGCTTGGAGCCACCACTCCATCCCCACAAGTAGAAAGCTGAATAAACTGAAAAATTAACAACTCTTTTTGGAACCCTAAGAGAAGTGAGTTCACAGGAAAAACCGTTGCTCCCCAAATTGGAAAGACTTAAAGGCAAATACAGAAAACCACAACTTATCAGAGAAGATACCCATAAGCAGAAATCTCTGCAGGAACCAGAGCCAAGGTAGGAAAACCTGATGTATAAGAGGCAAATTGCTGAAGGCTCAGTGTGGACAAGTCTGAGAGAAAAAACTCCAGGAGGAGGTGCTCACGATGGTGGTGTGAGTAGGGTGGTGGAAAGGGAAACAAAAGCAAAAATGAACAAGTGGGACTAAATCAAGCTGAAAACCTTCTGTACAGCAAAGGACCCAACAAAAAGGCATCCTACAGTATGGGAGAATATATTCATAAATGACAGATCCAATAAAGGGTTGACATCCAAAATATATAAAGAGCTCTGCACCTCAACAAACATAAAGCAAATAATCCAATTAAAAAATGGGCAGAGGATCTGAACAGACAGTTCTCCAAAGAAGAAATTCAGATGGCCAACAGGCACATGAAAAGATGCTCCACATCGCTAATCATCAGAGAAATGCAAATTAAAACCACAATGAGATATCACCTTACACCAATTTGGATGGCCGCCATCCAAAGACAAACAACAACAAATGTTGGTGAGGATGTAGAGAAAGGGGAACCCTCCTACACTGCTGGTGGGAATGTAAACTAGTTCAACCATGGTGGAAAGAAGTTTGGAGATTCCTCCAAAAACTCAAAATAGAAATACCATTTGACCTAGGAATTCACTCCTAGGAATTTACCCGAAGAATGCAGCCACCCAGTTTGAAAAAGACATATGCACCCCTATGTTTATCGCAGCACTATTTTCAATAGCCAAGAAATGGAAGCAACCTAAATGTCCATCAGTAGATGAATGGATAAAGAAGATGTGGTACATATACACAATGGAATATTATTCAGCCATAAGAAGAAAACAAATCCTACCATTTGCAGCAACATGGATGGAGCTAGAGGGTATTATACTCAGTGAAATAAGCCAGGCAGAGAAAAACAAGTATCAAGTGATTTCACTCATCTATGGAGTATAAGAACAAAGCAAAAACTGAAGAAACAAAACAGCAGCAGACTAACAGAACCCAAGAATGGACTAACAGTTACCAAAGGGAAAGGGACTGCAGAGGATGGGTGGGAAGGGAGGGATAAGGGGGGAAAAGGGCATTACGATTAGCACACATAATGTGGAGGTTGGGGGGCACTGGGAAGGTAGTATAGCACAGAGAAAACAAGTAGTGACTCTGTAGCATCTTATGATGCTGATGGACAGTGACTTGATAATGGGGGGAGTCTAGTAACCATAATGTTGCTCATGTAATTGTACATTAATGATACAAAAATTAAAAAAAACCAAAAAAACAAAAACCTCCAAGGGGACCCAGTCGTTGGAGGGCTGATAAAACTCTAATGAGTTTTACTTCCTGGAGCAGTAAATATCAGAGGAAAGTCCCCTCATGCTTCCAGCAGGGGAAAGGGGAAAAGGAACCTTTCTGCAGCATATCAGAGTGCTCTGTTTTTCTTAAGAAGGTCTGTCCTCAGGGGAAAACATTTAACTACAGATTAACCTGCTGGAAATTTATCAGAGCCTAACTGAACTGGGGGAAGGGAAATACCCAACTCTAACCCACTGTAGACAATCCTGTTCTATCTAAAGGAAGGGAAGGGGAAACCTCAGCACTTGTGAAGATCTCAGTCCAGAGACACAGACTCACTAAACTGAGACATAATCATCAGCTGATTGAATGTGTCTCCCCCACCTGCTCCATACCACTACATCACCTAAGGCCTATTTACAGCAGTTCCTTTTACCCAGAATCATTACAAGGCATATTAAAAGGCAAAAAACAAGTTTGAAGAAACAGAGCAACCATCAGAACCAGACTCAGATGCAGCAGGGATGTTAGAATTATCACATTGGGAATTTAGAACAACTATGATTAAGATGCAAGGGATCTAATAAAGTAGAAAGCATGCAAAAGCAGATGGGAAATGTAAGCAGAGAGACATTCTAAGAACTAAAGGGGAAAAAAAAAAGAAATGTAGAGATTAAAAAAAACACCAACAGAAAAGAATAATGCTTTAATAGATTTATTAGTAGACTGGATATAGCTGAGGAAAGAACTAAGCTTGAGTATATCTCAGTAGAAATTTCCCAAAACTGAAAAGCAAAGAGAAAAATGAATGCAAAAAGCAGGATAGAATATTCAAGAACTGTGGACAAGTACAAAGCATATGAAGTATGTGTAATGGTAATACCAGAAGAAGAAAAAAGGAAAAGAAATATTTGAAACAATAATGACTCAAATTTTCCCCATATTAATATCTGAATCCCAATCACAGACCAAGAAGGCACAGAGAATACCAGGCAGAATAAATGCCAAACTAACAAATCACAAACCAAAAACAATCTAAAACTATATATATACGTATTATATTCAAACTACAGAGAATCAAAGATAAAGGATAGATCTTGAAAAAAGCCACAGATAGGGGGACCTCTTTCTTATGAAGAAGTAAAGATAAGAATTACATCTAACTTCTTCTCAAAAAACATGTAAGCAAGAAGAGAGTAGAGTGAAATGTTTAAAGACTGAGAGGAAAAATACCCTACCAACCTAGAATTCTGTGCTCTGAGAAACTATGTTTCAAAATTGAAGGAGAAGTGATAATAAAGAGGGACATTACATAATGATGAAGTGTTCAGTTCTCCAAGAAGACATAACAATATTTAAGGTATTTGTGAGTAGCAACAAAATGAGGCAAACATTGATAGAACTGCAAGGACAATTGATGAATCCACTATCACAGCTGGAGACTTCAACATACCCTTCCATCAAAAGTGGACACATCCAGCAGGCAGAACCAATAAGGAAAGAGTTGAAATAATATCATCAATCAACTGGATATAAATAGACAATATAGATGACTTCACTTAGCAGTAACAGAACATACAACCTCCTCATGCTTGCAGGGAGCATTCACCCAGACCACATTCTGAGCCATAAAACATGCCTTGATTTAAATGAATTAAATACACAATGATTTAAAATAAGTAAATAAAACAAACTTCAAATTTAAGAGTAGAAATCACATGATATCTGCTATCAGACCACATCGAATTAAGATAAAAGTCAATAACAACAGGATAGGTGGAAATTCCCCCAACACCTGGAAATTAAGCACTATACTTCTAAATGACACGTGGGTCAAAAAGGAAATCTCAAGTAAATAAAAACACAACTGATCAAAATCTGCAGAATGCAGTGGAAGTATTGCTTAGGATAGTTTATAGCACTGAGAGCTTATAGAAAAGAAAAAAGATCTAAAATCAATTATCTAAGCTTCCATCTTAGGAACAGAAAAAGAAGAGCAAAATAAATGCCAAGTGAGCAGTAGAAAATAAATAATAAAAATCACACACACAAAAATCAATGAAATTAAAAACAGGAAATCAATAGAGAAAATCAGTAAGACCAAAAGCTGGTTCTTTAAAAAAAAATCAGTGGAATTGGTAAGTCTAATTACCTAACTATGGATAGGCTAACTAGGGAAAAAGCAGTGGACAAATTACTAATGTTAGAAATGAAAAAGAAGAAATTACTGATCCCACAGACATTAGAAGGAACAGCTCTATGCCCATAAATTTGGAAACTTAGATTCACTTAGATCTTGGATAACCCACATCAATTTTTGTAAGATGCAAAAGAAGATATACAGATGGCACATAAGCATATGAAAAGATGCTCTACATGATATGTCATTAGGGGAAATACAAATTAAAACAATGAGATACTGGTACACACTAGCAAGAATAGTAAAAATCTGGAACCCTGGATATGAGAATGAAATTAGAGTAAGAAGGTTGCCTTGGTTGACTGAATCAAAATGGTGCTGTTCAGCCCACAAAACGCAGTGGAAAACACAGGGTCACTGAAGGTTAGTTATATCTTTGGCAGTGGTGGTCTGTTTTGGCACAGGACAGTCACTTGGTGTGCTTCCCTGGGATGCTGACTCTGAAACAGACTATCTTAAAGGAAGCTGATCTGGGAGCGCTCCTGGGTCATACTGTGGGGGAAGTAAAAGAGGCAGAGTCAGACTGAGGGAGAGGCTGGGCTCTAGAGCAGTTGTAACAATGTTTCAGCCCGTCCTACAGGGAGCCCTGAAGTGGGGTGTGTCAGTCCCCTCCCTGCCTCTGACCCGCAGATAAGGGAGGAGACGCGATGAGACATCGAAGATCTGGAAGGGCCAGCCAGGGGACTCAAGGCGTAACAGCACAAGGGTAATGCCGAAAAGGCACTCCTCATATTTATTGGGCAAATGAACACAAACATCCAAAGAATTCTGAGTAGGGGGTTCAACACATGACCAACACACAATCATTATCTGACCTTGAGTCCAGCCCTAGGGCGTGATGCTCCTCAAGGACACGGAAACCATGTGAGGGCAGTCACGAGTTGTAGGAACTGTTTTGTCTATACTAATTCTGTTATTGATCATGCATCAGGAGTTGTAGGAGAAACAATCAGGTCATATGTATTTGTACATCTGATTCCTATATTACTTGATTTATGTATTAATCCCATTAATCCCACAGGGTGGCTCTTCAGATTTGTCCCAACTTGAGACACACCAGTCATTGGATGCAGACTAGCTCCTCTGACCTAAGTGACCTTGAGTGAGGTAGACATTTTTGGCTGCGGGGAAGTTTCTGGAGAGCAGTGAGCTCACAGCTATCAGGAAGCAACAATTCCCCCAGTCCTGAAGGAGGGTGTGGGTGGCGAGGCACAACATCTACAAAGGACATCAATGGAAAATCCTAGTAAACATATCCTTTAAACCACCCACAAGATAAAGAATTGTGCTGCAGATAAAATCATCACTGGTTACTCGATGAGACCAGGAAAAATATCATCTTTTAAACTCTGCCATATGCAAGGCACTAATATTCTATCATGTGTCAGTTCATTTATTTGTGACAACAGATTTAAGTATCTGCATTTTTAGAGAAGACTTAAGTTTGTGAGATCTGACTGCCTTTCCATACTCCTATATTGCTTATTAAAACAGCTTTGATAGCTTGATCTTTAAAGGGTAGAACAGGTTCTGTTTAGTGGCAGAGTTTGGGGAAAGGGTGCCATTTGGAAAATGGAAAGTTCAGGGAGGTTTCTGTGCTTTCAAGGAGAAATGTTCCGAGAGACAGGAGAAGAGAGAAACTTTCAAAAGGGAGGTAGGATAGTGCAAATAACAATTTCGCTCACTTCTTATGAGGACAACTCTCTTTAAAGGGATTGGCCTCAGGTCAAATAAAATTAAGCCAATGATTATTCAGTAATGTTGGCTGCCCATTTGAGGCAAACATCATTATGAATGGTAAAGCCTTTTCTACATTTGTCCATTACTGCCCTTAATGGGAAATGTTTGGATTTGCATTATTTTTAAAACTAAGAAAAAGGAAAGGCATGTGATTTCTTATTCATTCTGCATTTGAATCAAATTGTTTGAGTCAACACATAGCACAATATAAATCCAATATTCTGAGTGCTAGATCTGTGCTTACCTAAAATAAATTTTCTAATTCTATTTCAGGTATGTTGCTTCTTTTTCCAAATCCTGTTCACTTATACTATCATCATCCCAGTTCAGAATAAAAAAAATATGCCTTACTATTCCATCATATTATAATTGTACAACAAATTCACTGGCATTACTACTTTTATTTTAGAAATTAGGGAAAATGAGTATATGATGAAATTCACAAAAAGAGTGAAGGCAGGATTTTGAGCCCCAGACTCTCTGACAGAAAAAAAAGGTGTTCCTTTCACTCCACCAAATTTTCATTCCATGTTCACTTTTCATCAAGCATCTATTATATTTTTCTAGCTATTATTTCTTTCATTTGTACATTATTTTTAAATTGTGTTTCCACATCTGAGCCCTAATTCTAAGTCTTATTTTCTAATGTTTTACTTAGGGTACTAAATTCCTAACCTGGTTCTCTGTTTCTCTTCCTCTTTCTTCCAAGTCAGCTGTCATGGTACTGGTAGATTTCTATTCTTAAAATCTATTGTATTTGGCTACTCCCTTACTCAAAAATATTTATTGGCTTTTTACAACCTATACAACAAACTCCTTTCGTCGAAATACAATGGCTTTCATAATCTTGTTTCAATCCATTTTTCTAAATGTTATCTCCCATTGCTCCCAAATGCACACAGCCCTTGAGCCACAGTTGTCCACGGTAACTCATCACACACTCTCTTAAACTCTCTGTGTCTGTGTGAATTCCTGCCTCTGGTTCTCAGAACATGCAGTTTTTCCTTCATCGGAAAAGGCATTCTCCAGGCTCCATGCTAGGAGTTTCACAGACATTTTTTCTAATCTTCTAAAGAATGTTATCTCTTGTTTAATAAGGGAAGAAAATAAGTCTTTAAATATCAAGAAATTTGCACAGGACAACACAACTACCAAGAGAATGGTGGCTCCTGCCTACAAATTCCATGTCCTTTCAGTATTCTATACTGTGTTCTCAATGCCTTTTCTTTCATTCACTTAAAATTTTAACTACAATTCAAAGCATAGCTGAAGTCATAACTTCTTCACATAACATTTCTTACACTATATGAAAGCTAGGTCTCTTCTCTGAACACTTTGAATTGTGTGTCTGTGTGTGTATACAATTCTTCTGATATTAGCCATAAACATCTTGCATCACAGCTTTCATTTCATGTGCTCCTGGGTTACTGTCCTAACTATACATTCTTCAAGAGTATCTTTCTCTAGTATGACTATAGTTCAAAACTTCAGTAAAGATAAAAGTGGAGTTGAACAGGCAGAGAAATTTGAGGATTTATTAGGGAAAAGATAATTCCAAGGAGATACAAAATTATTCTTTAGCTAACACAATGAAGAGAGAAAGAAGAACACACAGTTGTTGAAACATTCATTTTTCTTCCTGCTACCACCAACAGCTAATATATCTCTCTGATCCATATATGCACAGCAAATAGAAATAGCAGCAAATAAGAGTGAACATACTGGAACATGGGTTAGTGTTAGGAGAGTCGTGGCTCTGTGACTGCTTTCTGACACTCACGTGTTGTGGGCAGAGAGGGAAAGGAGGAAATAGCCAGATTAGGATTCGTGTGGCATGAGTCTTAGAAAGAGGGCCCACCACAAGTACAGTGAGTCCTGCGGTGGGTTAGGCCTGGACCTCGTGTGGCATTCACAGCAAGGATCTGCATGTGGCGAGATAGATGGATTTGGCAGATGAAGTTTTCCCTGGAATTCTTACTGTTCAGATGAAGGCTGAACATGTAGTATCTAAAAGCCACTAGATCCTTATATCTATTGAGATTTAAGTCCAAAATCATTAAAATTAAATAGAATTTAAAATTTAGTTCCTTAGTGGCACTGGGCACCCTTCAAGCGCTCAATAGCCACATGGAGCTAGTAGATACTGAACTGGACTGCACAAATACAGAGGACTTTCATCATTGCAGAACATTCTACTGCACAGTTCTGACTAAAATACAAGTAACTTACAGTACTTTTTCTCATATTTCTCTGTCTCCAAAGCCTACAGTTTATCCACTGGAATGAGTATAAGCCAGATATAGAAATGACTTAAATAAACTGAGGTAAGTCCATTCAGTATTATAAAAGGGATCCCAGTAAAAATTGTTTTCAGAGAACATATACATAGCTTTCAAGTTTGGGTGGAGCTGAAAGTAGTAGATGCAGTGACATTTGCATGGGCATTAATAAAGTTTTTGGGATGAGAAAGGGCATTGCAGCAACAAGAACAGCACAGGGTTAGTGAAGAAAGGCATGAAGGCTGACAAAACGTGTGGGCAACAGTCATTTTGACTCCCATTTAAAATGATCAGAGGAGAGAAAAGTACAATTTAGGAGAAAGGTGGATTGAGATTGATTGGTGTAGATTTAAAATTTTGTTTTTTTATAAGGCATTTTGTTTTACAGTGCATTCCTTCAATCTGGAAACACAAAGTAAATATTCACACAGGGATACCGGGAAGGGGAGAGTCTTGTACAATGGATAATTTCAATAAATCTGCAGTTACTTGGTCTTTGTGGTAAAGGTGGTGGACTTTGGTTTTATTTAAACTTGCAGTTCAACAATGATCCTGGGGAAGTATGGTCAGTAAAAGGGGTGGAAACTGTGTAATTTCCACAAGTAGGGATTGTTGAGTATTTCAGTTTTTCAACCCCTACTGTTTAGCTGACTAAGGAAAACAATCAAAACTCAGCTAGTTTCTGTCCATTGGGACTTTTAAAAATTTGTTTTCAATTTAAACAGTGGACATGTTATAAGGGATTTTGCCATTTGTTCCTGGGGAAGATAGATTGTCCATCCTCATGATGCCAGATTGAATAAGTATGTGGATGAAAAGAGGAAGTAGGATTCATGAGGGGACTGCCCCAATAATAAGGGGGAGAGAGAGAACCATGTGCCTGGATAAGAGGGTTGTCAAGGGGAACAGAAAGGGAGAAAGGATTTGAAAGCACTTTTAGGAGCTACAGAACCTATATTAAATGCAGGAAGAAAGGGAGATCCAGACATGACTCAGATTTCCAGTGTGAGGGATGATGAGAATTGCACTGCCACACCAAGGAATGGGGAAGGTGTATGAGGCAATGTGACAATTTCAGTTTCAAACACATTGATTTTGAAATGCTACGGGACTAGCTGCAGACTGAGGGGCATCTAGGTGGAGATGAGCTTGTGGGGCTCCTCTTGCCAGAGTTCTGACCCCTCAAGAGTAGATCACAGCACTGTGGTCCACACCTCCTAGTCCAGCGGGCTTGCCAAAAAGCAGCTGTTTGTAGGGGTGTCAACAGCTTGGCCAGCGCTTGCCCAGGCAAGAGTTCTGCCATGGCAAAGCCTGGAGTTGAAAGTGTGAAGAGAGGAAGGGCAGGAGGCTTGTTCTTTCATGTTTCAGTGTTGAAAAGGAGTCAGGGTGTGCTAACTTTGAACACGTCTTTTCACAGCATTATGAAGTTATTTCTAAGAAGAAAGAACATTTTTATATAACAATATGTTAGTTTGATTTGTAACTATTTAGATGTGCAGGATGTGAGCTTTGAGTGACACTCTGGCCTTGAAAATGTCAGATGTAGGCCTGACTGGATTCAGTGGCTGATTCTCAACATATTTCATTTGACCAAGCAGTAGCATTAGACAAAGTCGTTACTCCCTCCTCTTAACACCCTTTCTTCCCTTGCTTTCTAGGAGGACAATGTGTTCTCCTGATACTTCTCCTCCCACAGTAGCAGAAACTTCTCAGATTCCTTTAAATGACCTTGGACATAGTCCCTAAACTTCTTTTCTATCTTTGCATTTCCTGTACTTTATCATCTACTTTTGTCACTTTAAATGCCAGTATCTGCTGATGACTCGTAAATCATTCCTACCCAAAATTTTGACCTCTAGACTCATACATAGTGGCCTGCTTGAACTCTTAATTTAGCTGCCTGATAGTTATTTCAAATGTACGATATTCAGGATTGAGTTCATTTTTGTCCTCCGAATCTGTTTTTTCCACAGTCTTCCCTATCTCAGTATCAGCAACTCCATTCTTAAACTTATTTGAGCTCCTCTCTCTCTCAAACCCTACATCCCTCACAACCTGCCAGCTCTACCTGTAGTGAGAGTGGTGACCATTCATCACCGTGCCAATAATCTTGCCTAAATCATGTTTCCTTTCACCTGGATGATTGTAAGACTTTCCTAATTGTCAACATGTTATCTGGATTTCTCCCATTAACATGTTGCTTATGTCAGTTTACTCCACTGTTCAAAACCCTGTTTTCCAGTCTTAGAGTAAAAGCCAAAGTCCTGAGCTAACCTAGGAGGCCCTCAATAATCTGGGCAATCCACCCCCATGCCCCCTCTCTGCTTTCCTCTTCTATACTGTTTCTGCACTCACTCTACTCCAGCCACCCTTGCTCCCTTACAGTTTGCCAGTCACACTAGGCAAGAGCTGGCCTCACATCATTGGCTTTGCTGTGACTCTGTTTGCTCAGATTTGTTCTCCAGATGTCTGTGTTTTTCATTCCTCATCTCTTTGATGCCTTTGCTCAAATGTTACTAAGGTGGACTTTCTGTGCACCACTCAGAACTCCTTTTACGACTGAGACACTCATCCTTCCAGCAACTGGGAGCGTTGGCAGAAAGTCCCCTCCAGGAACTGTGCTTGGCTAAAAGGAGATGCCCTACCCAAGGCCGTAACTCCTACCTGAGAGCAGCCCACATCCAACGACCAGGTGGCTTAGGAGTGTAAGGGCTTATCTCCCATCTCAGCTGGGACTGAAGAGTCAGTCCACCTATGGATCCCTGTAGGATCATATGAGGCCTCTCTTGAGACTACCTTGTAGGTCAGGCTTTCCCACTGCCAAGTCCTGCCCCCCTCAGTCCATACAGCTATATGTGCCAAAGGTATTCACATTCTCCTTCCTCATGCAAATCTGTGTCAGATTCTGTTTCCAGAAAGCTTAATCCGAAAGAGTGGTCCTAAGAAATGATAGTAAGTCACAGACTCTAAAAGCAGGTATTGGAACTAGATTACCTGCCCCCACCCCTCAAGCTCTAGCCAGCTGGACAATTAGAACCCCATTACTGGTGACAGGTATATTACTGAAAGGTATATTACTAATCCAGGTGCCAACACATGGGAGGTGGCTTGCAGATACAGTATCATTTTAAAAATTATCACTGGTTGTGACCTGAGAAGGGACACCAGTGAGGGACAATGTACAGATGTGCAAACTCTCAGAGTCTGAGTTAGGGAAGTAGAAATTATAAGGAGTCCAGTTGGGGGCTTTCTCACTGGAGAAAGACAGCGGAAGGCCCAAAGTGATTAATCACCAATTTAAAGTAAAGTACAAAAGCCAGAGGATTTCCTATGTTGTACAAAAAGACTCTAATATCCTGAAGTAGAAGTGAGGGAGAAAGTGATGAACAGAGTTCATTATAAGGACAGGAGAGTTCCAGAGAGGACTGAATTTTCAACTGTGGCAAGACTATAACACCAAAATCAAGATCTTCATTGGAAAGGAATGGAAATGGGACAGCCAGGCCTGGGCTGATGCACCAAAAATCATCAATCCTTAGATTCCACTTGGACCCTCTGGGCTGGCAAAAGTGGTACACTCTTCCCTTTTAAAGGCTAGCACTCTCTGCTTGCATGAAGACAACACAGAGGCCTATGTCTTCTAAGATAACATTCAATCTAGTGAGGATCTACACACGCTGCTCCTAGAGACTAGGTCAACAGCTATAATCTACTTGTGACATAAGCTGCCAAGGACGTTCTGGTATGGACATGGTACCACGAGAGCTACAGAAACTAACCAACATGTCTTTGCAGGCGCTGGAAGAGTATTCAGAATTACAGATGGTGACAAGTGTCACATATATATGATTGGATTCTAAGAGTGCTAGATCAAAGGAAGGTGAAATATATGGTTGGGTAAAGGAGAGGTATCATATGGAAACCCTTTCCAATAACCAGGTGCCACCATAATACCCGGGAGATAGTATTAACCTGTTTCATAAAATGGCTCTTGGAAGACTTGATATAGTGCTGCTCCACGGCAAATGGTAGACAAAGGCAATAAAAGGCTCAGAGAAGTTGGCATCCTAGATCAAAAAACTAGTTAGACTCTAAGAAATGACCAAATAGCTTTCCATGCATTGAAAGAATAAGGAATGCACTAGTGAGGTGGATTTCAAACATTATTGAGAAGGTTCTTTACAGGCAGGGGTTGATGACAGAAATGCAATTACAGATTTAGTCATCCTCAAAGCAATGGAAATAAGGTCCCCAAATAAGAGAGATCAGGTACCAGCATTTAATAATTGAGATCCAAAGTAGGTATAATGCTGCAGTAAGTGTCAAGATCACAGTGGCAGCCAGGAAAGCCTAATATAAAGAAACCTATGGAAATAGTTAATAGAACGTTCTTAAAGCAAAATGAATGGGCAGGCAACACGAGTATTACTCAGTTTAGTCAACCAGTAGAGTCAAGGTTAATCATTATGAGGATAATGATGGCCACCCTCAAAAAAGTTAAGACTCCTTGTCCTATTTCTAGACCTGAGTTATATCTCAGAGCCAGGACCCAGTTACTGAAAGGTCCCCAGGAAAGCAAAATCTTCACAACCTGACAAATGTATGGCGTGAAGATTTACTAAAGATACCCTAAGGGGTCTGAGTGTACCTTGATACGTGGGGGCCAGCAGTAGCATCATGGTCCTCATGTTAGAGTGGAAACATGTGGGAACGAGGTACTAAATTGTATCCTGGACCATGTCAAGGTTGCAGTGGATCCACTGGATTCGCAGATGCAGCTGACAATGATTTGAGTCCCTACATTTACTATCGGAATGCACATGGCAGCTGGCATAATCCCTGTATCATTTTTTGGCTTGTGCCAAAGTGAGTCAGCATAGTGAAGAATATTGAGTGGAGGCTGCTGAGACTGACCAGTCCCCCACTGTTGTGCTCCCTACAGGAGTGTGTGAGGCCAGTCTTTGCACCTCCTTTCAGCATGAATCTGAAGAACCATCACAGCCTCAGGGCTCCCCGGGGGTTTGGCTGAATTCTCTGTTACAACAGCTTTGACATCCGATTTCTCCTTCTGCCAATACTGTTTCCTTCACTCACTTACATGGACTGCTCTGAAGGTCACTTTCCAATAGCCTTTCCAAGTGTGTTTTTCATATTAAAGTCAGTTTTAAGGGAACTTAATCTAAAACAATTATCTTTTCAGTTAGGTCTTCCCTGGACATGTTATATAAACTTCCAATCTCATCCTCACCACCACCACCACCACCACACTTATGTTCATTCTGTTGTTGCTGTTGTTTGTCTTAACATTTGTCACCATCTATGATTATATATACTTAAAATATTTATCATGTTTATTGTTTGGGTGAACCCCTCTACACACTCACATACTAAAATTTAAACTCTGTGAGAAGAGATATCTAATTTGTTTACTGCTGAATCTCCCATGCCTGGTATAGAATGCTGAATACATCAGTTGCTGAATAAATGAATTCCTGCAATTCTAGAGGCAATATTTCTAACTTGGAAACATTTGGGAAGGAGGATCATGCATTTCAAGATGGAACAAAGAACTATCAAACTCCATCTATAGCTCAGTCACTCACTATTCACTGATTATTTTAATGAACAAGATTTTCTAGTTACTGTCAGTTTAGAACCTGCAAACAGAAGAGAAGAACCAGAGGGCATAAACACAGGAATGTATCCTGCCTACCTAGTGAGGAAGCACAAACTGAGCAGCCGCAGATTCCTCTTAGGAATTTGGAAAGTAAAGAATCACACAACGGTGTCAGTCACTGAGACACATAACAGAGAATATTCATATTAGGTTATTTCTTAAAGAATTGGTAGTATATAAAGTCAGCTATGGAAGAGCACAATATTCCAAGGGAGGAAGAAAAGCATGAGTGAAAGCTAAGCTGGGGCACCTAAGCAGGGAAGAGCTGAAGTCTGGCTATAAGAGAGGAGGTGTTATGAGAAGTACTGGGAGATACACTGGACAATGGGTGGTGCCAACTAGATTATTGGTAGCAGGACTAAAATAGGAGTCTGTGATAAAAAAGGAGTTCTTGTTTTTTCAACAAGGGAAGAATAATAATGAAACCAGGCACAATCAGACGGGTTAGGCTGGACTAGGGCAGAGACTAGAATCAGGAAACCTAAGATTCAGAGGCTAGAATCTAAGGAAACCTAGAGACTAGAATCAGATTAAACCTAAATGGCAATAATCAGGACTGAAGTTACTGAGGAACAAGATTAAGGGATTAAATATTGGAAATGTTGTGTTAAAAAGACACATAAAAAACATCCCAAAAGAGACAGAATTTGGGACAGAAAAAGGCTCCTTGGGAAATCATGACTCTCATCTTCTCTGTCAATTAGGCTTATAACATTTTTATTTTCAATAATCATTGCATACAATCATATCCTTATCCATAAAGAAGAGTATGGGGCATATGCAAAGGTAGAAATCGACTCTAATGAATAAAAATAAATATTCATATTACCTTTGAAGACATAAGAGCTGTGTAACGCTGACATTGTAAACTTATTGCACCATCTCAATGTACTAACTTGAAACAGCAAGTTTTGTCCTATTCCCTTCAGATCAAAAGACTGCTCTCAGCAAGTCCCCAAAGACATGAACTCTCTGGAGAAACTACTATGCACAAGGCTCCCAGAAGTACACATATGAGTACCATTAGCAAACAAGGCATGGTTTGCCTCAAATTTCATGGGAATATGCAAGGATAAAGGTCATTGTTAAGGCAGCCAGGCCTCGAAATACCTGGGGACCCAAGGCCTGAAGTCAACACCTCCTATAAAAAATGGAAACAAAATAAAGAGTAATACAGATGGCAGCTTATATTTACAGTTTCTACAAGGAACTGACCCATTGATGCTACTTACTGAAGTCAGCCACATGGCACATTCTCAGGGGGAAACCAGCCTGATAACCATAGAAGCCCAGGTAATACTGGCAAAAGAGATGTCTCCAAAAATGTAGGTTGAAATCTCATTATTAAAAGCAGGTGGGAAATATCTGCATGCCATCTCAAGCTGGATGTTGAATTATAAATATAAAATAGTGATTACTCAAACCTTTTAAGAGCTAATATTCTCTTTTGAAGATTCCACGGAGACCCTGACCAAAAATAGCCAGAGGAAAAATTATTCACACCAGGCAAGCCTGTGGTATTTCAGTGACAAGCTTGTGGTATTTCAGTGACCTTTAGAGTTGAGGGCTTACTGTCTGTATTTCACCTCAAGTTGATTTTCTTCCTTGCACAGCCTTGTACCAAAAGAAGGTATTCTCAGTCAGGCTAATGCTGTGATACAAAAAAAAAAAGAAAAAAGAAAAAAGCAACAAAGTTTTTAGAAGTCATTCTCAATGACTTTTCTAAAAGACCACAGCATTCCAACACCATGTCCCTTGCTTTCAGTGTATGTGCAGGGGTGTATGTGCATGTGTGTGGGTGTACACACAGAGCAGTCTCTATTTAGCTGACCAATATATACAACTCTAACATGGTGGTGTCCTGGAAAGCCTTCTGTACCTTGTTTTAAAGAACAAACAAAATTTATGGCCATGTTTTTCCCTGAATAAAAAGCATCTAATTTAGTTACCTTTTCTTGTTGCCATCTTCTATCAATTTTCCCTCAGTACAGAACAGGGTTTAACCACAGAGAGGGAGTGTGCTGGTGTTATTTTTCAGGCTGAGAAAGAAAAGCTTAAACACTGTAACAGTTGTAATTTTATAGATTGACAGTATTTCAATCTAAAATTGGGCTTTTTAATTGATTTTGGAGTTATTCTAAAATTTCTAGGGTATTGAGATAAACCCACTATGATGCTGAAGTTTAGAAGAAATGCAACCATACTGTCATCCCAGCAGAGCACGAGAGAAAAGGGGCTCTAGGACTCTAGCAATGCATTAGCAAGAAATAATTTCTGAACACTTGCTATGGCAAGTCTAAATACTGTGCATAGCCAAGGGAATAAGATACTATCCCCCACACTAGTGGAATTTGCTATTTTATTTTCATCATTTTCTTAGGTCCAGAAAGCTCTAATTCTAAGTGAGGCAATACAGACTAACAACTGTGTTAACAACTACAGCTCATTAGTGAATCTGAGTCCCAGGTACCCAGGGGAAAGGGCTGAGAAAGGAAACTCTACCCTCTGGCTCTCCCCAGGCTGCTTCTCCTAAATATAGATATATCTTGAATTTTATGTTAAGAATATTTTAGTCCCTGATGAAAAAAATCACATAATAATCTCATGAAGTTGATGACTAAACATTCGGGGTTACATAGAAAAGTAAAATTTCATAATTTTACACAGTGCAGAAAATGTACACTTCTACTCCTAAAAGATGGTCAGTTTTAGTCAGAAACCCACACAAGAAGTCTTAGTAAAATGCATATCCTTTCAAAACCAGGGTATGTCCCCACCAAGCAGCTATGGGCTATATTATGAAAGAGCAAAAAGCTATAGGCTATTACTTTGTCGTTGTCAATTCATATGAAGTACTTTGCCAGTTAATAATTGCTATGGAACATACAAGAATCTTGTACATTCAGGGTACTGTGTATAATCAATTTTGATATAAAGACAATTGGCAAAAACAGATTTTAGTGTTTGTGTTCTTTTGTGTTTCTGTCAGAACGGACTCTGTTCCTGGGTAAATATAAATAAGCCAGGCAGTGTGAATTCTGTACCTTTGGGGCAGGCCCTTTGCATTGTAAAAGCAATAGCACATGATTTGCACAAACCCTTGCATACCTACTTGTCCACATCTTTGTACTATCATCTCACATGGATTTGAAGGGATGAAATCCAAAAAGTTTTGACTATGCTTATGTATATGCAGGCTATTATTTTATGTGAAAAGGTAAACAAAGCAGGAATATGTATTTAACTCAGAAGCCTATTGCCTTGTTGTATGAATATGCAAAAACCCACCTGTTCAAACTTTGCACATGATCCCACAAGAAGATCAGCACCGACAAGCTGATGAGCTGACTCTATTCTAGTATTTCCTGGTAACCCACATTCACAAATTCCAAAATGTGCATTGAAAGATTTGCCTGCTGCCCCAGGTAGGAAAATATTGATTGACTACCTAACAAGTGTTTTATGCTTCACATAAACAAAAAAATTGTTCAATATAATCTCTGTCCCCAAGCTTGCAGATTTTCAAGAAGTACACAATTACTATTAGGGTAGGGTATTATCCTATAGGTAGTATCCATAGCAATGGAACATATTTAGGTATACTGAACTATTCTAACTTTTCAGGAAGAACCGAATTACCTACTGTTTCAAAGTACACCACTTTTTATTCCCTTGGTACCAAATCAATAACAGTCCTTACAGTACAGCAGCTTCTGTAGAGATTCTCAATAGCTGAGTCAGAATCTAAGTATAGTAGACTATAAGTTTGGATAATTCAATATATTCTGGTAGTTAGAGTGATTATTAAGAATTTGAAGACAGAAGAAAAGATGCAAGCTTCTTGACTAGTAATAACTTCAAGTAACTGTAAAAAGGTTGCTTATTAGTAAGAAGATTTCCATTTGAATTGCTCATTTCAGATTATCTTTGGTGTATAGATTTGGACAACTTTCTACATTACTGTATACTCTTCTTTAAGAAGATGAGTAGATTTTCAAAGATGTTCTAGAAGTAGTCATTTAATTTAAAAGCATAGGAATTTCCTCTTTAGCTTCAACCATACAGCCACAGGGTTGTATGATTTGACCCTCTGATCAGGCAACAGTTCAGAAAGCCTCTCCTTAGTCAAAGCAGAATCTTAGAGAGTGAGGGATGGCTGCTGGGTAGCTGGGCAGGGCATTACTCTTGGATCCTGTGTCTTAACCAGAGACCTGAGCTCTGCGTTTGAAAAAGTTTGAGCAAATAAGCTGACAAATATCTAACACCACAAGATGGGAAGCAGAATTAGCTCAGAGAACAAGGAGTCAGCCAAAAGATCAAAGGAACTGGAGAAAAAGCTTCAGAAAGATGCTGAGAGAGATGCAAGAACTGTAAAGTTGCTGTTATTAGGTAATTTTTTTTCCGTTTGCTTTCAAAATGCTGATCTTTTCCAATTGTGATGTATCTATTTTTCTCAAACTTTAATTTCAAGTGTATTACCATACAGGAAATTTATTATGAAAATGTGGTTAGAAACATCAATAACTTTATATGTACTATAAATATTTATTAATTTTTTGTTTAGCATTTCATTCCATTTTTATTGTTAAGGTGAGAGACAAACATGACATGACTCAATTTATCTGTCAGTAATGCATTTTACTATGATTGAAAGAAAACTCATACACATTTACTATTTTATCACACCCCAGTCATATCCTGAATGTCAGCTTTTTAATACTGAAAACAATCCTTTAATAACAAACTATAAAGATTTGTTATTGTCTTTGAACAGAAATATATTGAGTTGTTTGATATATTATTTAATTACTTGAGCTATTAAAATCAGTCTCAAGTTATTCAGAGAGTAATGATAAGATACTTCAAGTTATATTTATACTATTCAGCCTTCTTAATACTGCCTACAGTAGTACCTGTATGCTCAGAAAATATTCGATTTAAATCCCTTTAGGATATATATTCATTCAGGTTATGAATTATGTCTCCTCTATCTTTCCATTCCCTTAAACTCAGTACAATGTTCTATACAACTACAAATTCAATAAATGTTCAATGACCTGAAAGATTGAAAATTATCCATATACCACACATTTTTCTAAACAAAATGTTTAACATGTAGTGGTTACTGGAAGATAAATGTGTTTCTGAAATAAAAATAAAGACCCATAAAAAGAATACAAAACATTAACTTTAACCAGTGTGCTTTCCTCCTGCTCTTACACACAAGGACTTCATTTTATCTCAGAATTGTGAGTCTTTCACACAACAAAATGTCCTCAGTTTCCTAAATGGTCCTTTACTGTGTCTAGTTGGCTCCCAGCAGCACGAGTGTCTGAGAAACCAGCTGTGGGTATTTCCAGCACTTACTCCTCAAAGGAAAGGAAATGTGCTCCCCTTTATGAACAAGTTCTGTGGCTGCACCCTTGCCCACAGCACTTGTAAGTAACCACCTAGAGGGCTGGAAACTGAGAAAGATACTGGGTCAACTCTTGTGAAACCAGCAAATATACTTTCCCTAACACTCCAGAGTCATCTCTGAGGCTTTGGTCATGCAAAGAAAAAAACAAATAAAAGGTGAGAGGGAAAGCCAAGCATTCCTACAAATGCATTCTGTGTCCTTCTTGTATTAACAATAGTGTAAGAGTAGTGGCAAAATACATTTAAAATCCCCATGTTTGAATAGAATTTCAAAAGAACAGATATATTTTCAATGTATCAAATATTTTTACATTAAAGTGGTGGGTTAGATCAAGAAGAAAGGGTAACTTTTGGAACCAGAAATATAAAAGAATCATTAGTGGTACTATTACATCTTTTACTTTCCCAAGACAATCACAATTTCATAATTTCAAATCCAAAGTCACCCTTCAATCTGTTTAGATTTCTTTGGTTCCAGGACCATGTGCACTGAACTTGTCACATCTTATTCACTCAAAATGAATCAAATTCTCTTAAGCTCTTCCTATTTCAAATATATTTCAAACACTTGACGAAGTTTTCCCTTCTGGACTCTATTTGAGTACTATGCATAATGATTCAATTGCAAGTTCAAAACAATAGTCTTGTAACAACTCTGCTTTGATTCTCATTTTTTAATTGAACTTAAATTCACTAAAGTGCAGTTTTTATATTCAATTTGCCCTCATTAAGATATAAATGTGTTCAGTGGAACTAAACTAAACCTTCCCACCCTCCCATCCCTAGATCCTCTCACTAATAAAACCTATTTAATTTCTCCCATCATTGAAACAGTGACTCATTTATCAGTGTAGTGTGAACAACAGTTTTTAAGTTTATCAATAAGTGTTTATCACATCAGACTAACCTAAGTTAAGGCTTAGGGATCAGTCTAACACTATTTCTGTAAAAATTAGAAATTGAAAAGCATTTTTGACAGAATTCATTCTTTATGTTGATCTTGTTTTCTGATGAATTCCTACGTACTTAAGCACATAATGAAACTTGCCGAATTTAACATGCACTATAGACTAGCTGGACAATTTTGTATTATTGGACACAAGATTCCACTGAATCTGAAGAGCTCTTAAAGTGCTATCTTACAAGTAAAGGATCACCTTGCAGACAGATTCCTTCTTTATTATGCGTTTCAGACATTCAGTGAAATTACACAGATGCCAAATTTTTCTTCTTAAGCCAAAAGAAGGCTTCTAGGAAACATTGGAGATGACTCATATATTCCTGGCACATTTGATAATTGCTATTAGGACAGTAAGTCACACACTTAAAAAAAAACGCCTGTAGCTGCCCCAGAAAAGAACATTTTAATACGAAAAACAAATTCTAATTAGTAAGATGTTCTCTTTTGTAGACTTCTAAGTTAGCTTTTTTAAGACTTACAAATGCTTGATTAAACTTTATTTCTATTCAAAAGAAATACCTGTCATTTAATGGTGGAAAGAGTGCGGACCGTGTTTCCATTTTTTGTAATGTCCCTTCTCTTCAAATTTTACATTACTTTCTCCTGTAGTTTTTTAGATTCAGAGCTCCATGAGAAGTATAGGGGAAAAAAATCAGCTTGTTTTCCTTCATATGTGAAACACTACACATTCATTCTACAATTCTCAGTGATGATATAATGAGCTTTCAGACTTGATTTCCAGCATTATCATGGGCCATGCATCGTTGGTGTTCTTTTTCCTTTAAGTTTTCTAAAACTTTTTATTCTTTTTTTTCTATGTGCTATATTGTAAACATCAGACTTTTTTTGATGGTGCCATCTGAGTTTGTTTTAAAATATTATTCCAATCATCTGACTTCTACAAACATGAACTTTGATGGATTCTAAAGATAAAAAGATTGTCTACTTTAAATGTGTTTATATTAACCTAGCTGAGCAACATTTTCAAATTTTCCAAATGGTCCATTTATTCAATGAATGAACATTTTTGGACGCATGACTTTTTTTTAGTAAGACATAGGAAAATTATGATGACTGTGAAACTCTCTAAAAGTCTGTTACAAAATAGCTGGAAATATAAGATTGCACAGCAGAATTATCTAAATAGGTTTGTCCACCTGGCAGAATGGAGAGACTACAATTCAAAACCAGTAAAGTAGAAGATATTTTTAAGCCATCTGAGATAAAAACTGATATGTTAACATTTTTATCAAGTGCTATGCTTTTTTCACTTCTCTGAGTGACCTAGGACTAGTCACATGGCCTCAAATAATGGGTGTCAAAGGATTTTGTAAATTGTACAAATCCAGACAAATATGGCTTATTCTTCTGGGTAATAGATTCTCAAGACTGAAGTAAATTGAATGTTAATAAATATATACAATTTTTCTTCCTTTTTTGTATACTTAAAAGAAAACAGGACACAAGACTCAAAAACTTAGTTCTATTTTTAAATAGGTCTTTATTTTTATTTTTAAAAAGTACCTCTGGATATGAGTAGGAGAGGATGCAGGAAACAAGAGGTGTCCCTGAGTCACTGGGTAGATTATAAATTCATCAAATGTAAGACATTCTTTTTGAGTTTCTGTTACACCAATAGAGTCAATGCCTGTCCATAGATACAATCAGATTAACAGATCCCCTGAAAAAAATGATATTAAGATGAGCCAATAAATTTCTTTGTGATCACTAGTAATAAGAGAAGTATGTTGTGAACATGTAGGGCATATTCCTGAATAATGTTTCTAATATTTTGTTTTATTTATCTAAATTAAAGCTGTTCTTTCCTTGCTTTAATATTTTATTTCAAAATATAATAATTTATTTTATGTCTCTAAAGATATCCACTTCTGTGGATGCATGAATGTTTTTAATATAAATGTTTAAAATTGCTTTTCAATAATGTGGAGAGAAAACATGCAGTAAAGCTCTACTTGGAGAGTTTCAAACTATCTCCAAAATGTAACAGACCACATCACGGCGATTTCAAAGTTCCAGAAGCAAAGCCAAATATTTATAAAGTTGCATTTATAAAGAATGGCAGATGGCAGCATCAAGTAGCTTTCTAAAACACACCTTTTTCCAAAAGCAAAAAGCACTTGGGTAAATGTTTTGAATAAATCTGATTATTTAAGATTAATTTATCTCAAATAATCAGCACATGTTAAACATAGACTCACAAGTCTCTCATATAAAAGATGCAAACCATTTATTAAGCCATTCCGTATTTAACCAAATGATGGTATTTGTTAATGAGATTAAATATCCTGTGTTGCTAAGAATGTCTCTTCTTACATTACAATTTAACAGAACCTCCCTGGTAATATCACAGAATATTTTTATATTCACATTTTTTCATTCAAATCCTGAATTACTGATGCCAGAACAACAATTTGATAGGCAATCAACAGTTAACATAAAGTTATTTACCCCTACTGTTAGAAAGCAAGCAGGTTAGTGGAATATTTGACAGCATAAAGACTCACTATGTTTTACATGGAATAAATATACTCCAGTTAAGATTTTAGATGCAAATTCAGAAACCATCTCCTTATTTAAGGGTCCTCTAAATACTAATGTGTAAATACATCAATGTAGAATTTGAACCTAAAGAATAGGATTCAAGATGAGATTTCATCAAGATATGAAAATACCCATTCTGTGTCTTTGATCTCAGGGCTTATAAAGTACAAGTCATGGGTTATTTCCTGCCACAATATTTTATATTCAAGTAGAATGAATTTGCTACTTAGAATTGTTCTTTTAAGATAGTCTAGAAATTTCATTCTCTCATCAGGATGTTATATTGTATTATTTCTCATACTTTTCCATGCTTACTGTATTAGTTATTCAATTTCAAATACTTCCCTCCAATAAGAGTCAGTCATTTTAGTTGCATTCCTATTAAAATTCTGGAATATGTTGTCCCCTTAATCTTCTACCTTTATTGACACTCACACCATCAACCCTGAATAATTATTCAAAGTTCTCCATTTACCACTCTGTTCTAATACACTGTTCCCAACGGATTTCCTCCAGAGAGATGCTACTGAACATCCTTCCAGCCCTTAGTGCTGATCTAACCCAGATCCCCCCCATAAACTCCTAATTTCCTCCATTCCCAGGCATTGTAAAATAAAACAATTTATCATTTTCAGTTTCCTGGCTGACAAATTCATTTTGAACTTTGGCTGGGCCAATATTATTTTATTTATTCCTAGTTTTCTACTAAAATACTCTAAAAGGCAGCTGTTTCTGCATTCCCAACTCATGTAGAATTTCCTCCCCTCCCTCCCACCCTAGACGACCACCCATGCATGTGAGCATGATCAAGCCATCACCTCCAGATCTTACTGAGCACTAATTCATCCTCTTCTACTTCAACCACTGTTAAGGAAGTGGTAGTATTCCATTTTAAGACTCTATTTCAGCCTTTGTGCTACAAATTATATCCTCTTCCATATCTTAAGAATCTTGCTTTATGAATTATTCTTTTGCCATTTTCAAAATCCTTTACTGACTCCTTCCTCTTGTAATTTAAAGATATTTCCATTAGTCTAAAAAAAAAAGTTCTTTGACTCTATAATCCCCTTGAATTCATCCTATGAAGATATGGTTTTATCTTTTAAAAATGTTTTTATATTGAAATGCTTCTCAAAGTAGTTTGTGCTCACTACTTCTATTTTCTTACCCTCTACATACTTCTCAGTTAATTATAATTTAACTTGTCTATCCTCCTCTTTACTAAAAAATTATCTCCCACAGCTCCAATAGCCCCCAATTCACAAAACTCAGACCTCCATAACTTTAAATCTCTGTTCTTTCTTAACTCCTGTAACACTCCAATACCTTCTCAATTTTCATATCCCTTCACTCCTCAATTCAAGTTTGCTTCTTCTCCCCATTCCTAAATGGTTTCATTCGCCAAAGTTTGTCCTTGGACCTCTGTGTTTTTCAATCTGTACTCTTTCTTGGGAACCTCTTATCCGGACATAATTATCATTCCTAGAAGAATGGCACTAACATCCTTTTTTTACCACATTTCTTGACCCATAATTGCAAATTTCTATTATTTATCAATAACCTGATTGTACTTTGAGAGACCTTAAAATTATTTTCCAAGTTTATCTTGCTGTTTATTCATCCCCAAACTTTGCTTTTAATGGGGTCCCCATTATATTTTTTCCATTTTATCAACTCTCTAGTTCTATCTTCTTTAGCTCATTTCTTTGTGATCATTCCCTGCCCATTGTCAATCTTTTCACAAAGGTTAGTTTTAGTTCTATCTCTGATGGGTTAGACCTCCTATTTCTCTTTTTCCACTGCTTCTGTTATTGTTTTCAATATACAGGAAAACCCTATGAAATAGATATTATTTTTATTATATTGATAAAAAGAAAATGAGAATTTAAGAAGGAAATTCAGTTTCTATGATCACAAACTTGTATACAGAACAAAACCTTTGATTTTTATGTGTGTCAGTTTTAAATTAGTTATCTGTATTCTGAGTTCTGTGAAAACAGAACGTGTCTACTTTTGCTCTTCACTGAATTCCTGCGGCTTAGCACCGGACAGCATGCATGCATAATGTATGGAGGCATGATAGAATTGGAATCTAAAATATTTCTATAAGTTGTTCATCCTGACTAAAGCATAAACATACATTTGGCATGTAGGAATACAGCTAGAAGACAGCCATATATTTCACCACAGAGGAGCTTTCTTTTTTTTTTAATTGAGATAGTAAGATATTGATAAGTTTTCAGATGTAAATGAGAATTATAATACCTGGAGTTTTTTGTCAAAAGCCATCCTGGCTATCCTATGAGACTGAGATTTTATGAGGATGATTAGGAAATTTGTCACTGCCATGGAAGTACTTGATGAGACTGTAAATTAGGTGGAAATTACAAGTTTGGAAGTAAGATTTGAGAGACATTAGGTGACAAAATCAATAGAACTTGGTGGCTGACTACATTCCAGGCATCAAATGTGTATAGGCTAACCATGTAATTAACCAGGGTCTTTTTTAAAGCTTTATTTTATACAAAAAGTTGTGTGCATGACTGTTCCCGCAATGAATTTACCTTTAGACAAATATCTATCTAATCTTCTATGTTTCTATTTAAAATAGGCCTGTTTGGGAAAAATTATGTACTTCAGTTTCTTCCTTTTTTAGACTAAAGGGAATACTAATAAAAAAGGTGACATATTTGTTTAAATACATCTCAAAATCCAAGAAGGCTCATATGTCAGAAATATTATCGGATGTTTTTAAAACAAGTATAAAATTGGAAGTATTCAATAAAATTTCATAAGAAAGAAAAGACAGTAGTACATAGTCACAACATTCTTTCTGACAACTGAAACATTCTTAGTTTTCCTGATGAGGTGTTTTACAGATTAGTGAAATTATTTTGTTGATTAATACTATATCACATAAATAAGCACTCAAAAATATTAGTAGTCATAAAAATATATCTGACTCAATGTGTTACACTGAAAAACATAATATTACTTGTGTCATATTTATGGAAAAATATTTACATTAAATCTAATCAAATATAGAATAGAGATTACATAAAATTGTGCTAGAGTTCAGAAAAAATGTCAGTGTCATGAAACAAAAATACCAACAATATGACAAGCAAAATGTTCTAAATTAAAAAAATTTAAGTAGCATAATATGTAAACCTTGATTGGATCCAAGATCCAAAAAATATGAAAAACATTTTTTGGTACAGATAATGTGAATATGAAGTGTATATTAAATAATATTTTGGATTTATATAAATTTTCTCAAGCATGAAAATAGTATTGTGGTTTTATAGAAAAATGTCCTTATGATTACAGGATGTATTATGAAGTATTTATGAGTAAAATGTCTGCTTTCAAAATGTTCATCAAAACAAAGCATATAAAAATATTTTGTGTATAAATATATATTAGAAAGAAAGTAAACATGAAAAAGCATTCATAACTGGTAAACTTTAAGAGTATAAAATATAGGTTTCTAATGTACTATTTTCTCAGACTTTAGGTTTTAAGATTACTAAAATAAACAGTTTGGGAAAACAAGTGCACATTGGGATATTACTTATTTTCTGGCAAAAGAAATTATACAATTTATCTATGAATCTATCTGCAAATTCAATATAGATTTACAAGTGAATTTTTCCAATTATCTCATGAATGAATCATTTTAAAAGTACATAAAACTTACAGTAAATTCTTAATGCATTATTTGATAACCTTGCCAAGTAAAATTAACAAAGACAGTGACCTGCCAATCTCCTTCACAAACATTAATACAAAAGTCAAAGCAAAATATTAGCAAACTTATTCCAGCAATGTATACAATGTAAAAAATTTTTAAATAAAGAGAGAAAGTTGTGGGATGGGTGGTAGTTAAAGTGGGAGGGAGTTATCCCAAGAAAGCATGGTTGAAACAGTTTTACAACATCAGTATTACTCACTACATTATTGTTAGGGGAGAAAATTCATCATGATTGTTTGGAGATGCACCGAAAGAAAAACAAAAAGATAAAACTTTCATCTGTTTTGCAGTAAAAATGCTTAAACTAGAATAGATGGCAATCCCCTTAACCAGATAAAACAGTATGTACAAAACCTTCAGTAATAGTCATACTTAAGAGCAAGCATTTAGCATTGTTGACTACAGATAACCAGGACTTATTAGTGGGCCTGTTACAGTCTCTTGCCCTTGATGCTCTTCTCTCCAATGCTTTTATCAGGGATTTGGGTAAGGTGGATAAGGGAGCATTTCACACTTGAGTAAGACTCAGAATTGAAGCATACAATGACATATAACAAAGTGCTCTCAACTAGCAGAAATACTTGGTCCAAATAAACAAAGTGGAATTTAATAGCTACCTTTTACTGAGGTCAAAATCAATGACACATATGTAGTATGTGAGAGAATATGTTTGCTAAGAGATGATGTGAAAAAAAGTAGACAAATTTTAACTAGTATAAATACAATATAGGTAAAGAATGTTATAAAGCTACAGAGAAAAAAAAAAGGCAAACTAATCATGGTCTCTATCAAGAAAAGTGTTTTATTTAGAAACAATTACCAGGAGTCAGGCACACCTAAATTGCATTCCTATCCTATTACATCAGAATACCATACCAGTGCTTTTGATAAATCTCCTGATATCTACATCACAATATTTAGTACCAGCATTTTGGAAGAACATTGGCTCTTGTGTGGAGTGTGATTCAGTGTAGTAAGGAGTCTAAAGATCATGTTCCACAAAAAAGGACTAAAAAAATGGATTATACTTGAAAAGTCTCTTACAAAAGAGATAGAACATGCTTCAAGTAATAGAAAATGTTGAAAGCTCACTATCTGAGTATGTCCTAAGTATTTTATGTGTAATTTAATCTGCCCAAACCCTAAGATGTAGATATTAATAACACAATTTTACAAAACAGGAAACTCACTCTTAAATTTGATCTGGATACTCAGTCAGAAATAAGTGCAAGCCCACATTTACTTAATTTCAAAACATAAGTATGCTTATTACATTCTCCTCCCCTCACTCTAGACTATTTGAAGGGTTGTCATGTGGAAGAGACAGGTAGAATTTTTGTTGCCCCATGAGAAGGAGGAATAGTGAGGCAACAAATTAAGTAGCTCAAAAGGATTGCCCTAAAAAGTCTTTTGTGCCAACAGTCTACCAATGGTTAACAAGCAGATACTGCATACCAGTATATCCATGAAAGTAACTGCTTTTATATTAATCTAAAATAAATGAATTTAAATAATTTGTAAGTACTGAAATCATTTTGACATTGAACACTATCAGTGCATTCTTAAAAACAAAGCAATATTACAGCATTAGTATGGAATCAGGAGACCTAGGGTCTCTGCTTTAAGACAGGTCTGAGGCTTTGGATGATTTATCAAATTTCTAGTGGACTCACTTTTCTTATGCATAGAATGAAGAGAGGTGCATAGTTGATTTCTGAAGTTTCCTTCTACTGTAGAGTTATGTGAATTTTTAAGATTGCCTACAAAAAATCTTATTCATGATTATAAGTAGAAGTTTGCATTCTTATTTTGCCTGTTTCAGTGAATTATACCAAATAAGCACTCAAGCCTTCAGTGTGTTCAATTGAAGTTCAGTTACAGATACAGATATAGTGTAACTTTAAAATTGTTTTTTATATTTGTAGATAAAAATGTGGAATAAAAACCCTAATTAATTATAATAAGATTAAAATAATTTATGGATATTAAAGTATGAACAGAGTATAAACTTAAGTAATTATTTGAAACATTACCTACTTCAAAGAAATAAATGTGTATTTGTTAAAATTCCTTTGGTACCCCTTGACCCAGAAAATAATTTTAGTGGTGACCACAGTTTGGAAGGAAGAGATTATTTTGGGACACCCACAGTCTATGTGAATGTGCTGTTTTGATGTAATATTTGGCTCTGTGACATGATCTAATCTTACAAGAATGGAATGGCTATTGTGAACTAAGACCTAGAAGCATTGTGAGAACGGGATTCACAAATTTATTTCTGAAATAAGTTTGCAACAGGATTCTAAATAGTAAATGAGATTTTTGGAGAGATTGAGTTTTCTTCAGAAATTATCCTGTTAATGCTATAGTTGATCCTACTGAACCTTCATACAGAAGTCTGAAATCAACACACAGAGCAAGGAATCCAGATACCTTCTGTAAAGTCTTCCAAAGGAGCATATTAATGTTTCATATGAAGTTTTGTGGTAAGGCAGGGACATGGGACAAGCAAGCATCATCTTTAACTTTTCCTGCCTATGATGAAAAATGAAGAGATATAAATAGTATATTAAGAAGAGGAGGGACCCAACCTTAAGGCTAAGATCCCATTTTAAAAACCAGGGAGTAGGAGGTAAGATTCCTAACATATTTTATGGTAATTAACCAACAACTGACCCTATGTTAAGCCATGGCAAGTGGTCCTAAATGGTATGTCTGCAATGCTTGAGGGTAACCACTATCTTGGAGAACAGGATCAAGAAATCCCTTGTGTTAAGTTTATCTTACAGAACATCTAGAGAAGAGACTATGGATGATGACACAGTGTCTCTCACCAGAGAGGTACATCCTGAGACCACATGTTAAGCCTAGGCTGACCCCCACCACTCCTTTTACCCCACATACCCCACCCCCAACCCTTTGCCCCATTCTTGAAAGCCTAGAAAGACAGAATCTTAAGCCTCTAAGCACGCCTCCTCTCTTGAGTTTGCCCACACTCCCCTTTGAGTACTTTTTGCCTTAAATAAAGACTTCTCACTGCTCAACTTTTGCATTTTGTCTCTGTGGTCTTTCAGTGATAAGCATCTTTGTTACTTCATTATTTCATTCTGTTTTAGACTTAAACACAAGTATTTACTCTCTCTGTCCTACTTCAAACAAGCATGGAACGGCTACTGAGACCTCTCATTTGGGTTTGCAAGTTCCCATTGCCTGGGTGACCCAGACAGGACTTCAGCTGTAGATCATGCTTTTTAGTAGCCTCCCTGAAAAATCTTCTTTCTTTGACTTCAGGAAGTTCTCAGAATATAATCTGCCCAGTGCTCTGCAGCTCCCCCAAATCCTGGGGTGGTAGAGGCTTAGGTCCCATGCCATGCGATACAAGCAAACACTGGATGCCAGGTGACCCTGGCTTTAGGAGTTGGCAAGGGATTTTCCCTAAGCCAGCAGGAGTTCAAAGAGCTTCACTTCCCTCTCTGCTCTTCCTTGCTCTCTGCCATTCACTACTATCTTGCTTTAATGAATTCCTTACTTACCTATACTTGTCTGACCTACTCAAGAATTCTTTCTCTTTCAGAGTCAAGAACTCTCCACCATCCAGGTTGAGGTTTCACCTAATGGGCAGCGAGAGACCTCCCAGATGCAGCTGCCCTGACAACAGTTTCTTAACAAACTGCACGCTATTTTTAAAGTGATAGATAACTTTGCCTACCTGAGACACATCGTGATCAGCTAAATTATAAAGAATCATTACATAATAATATACTCTCTAGTTTCAGAAATAATTTGGGGAACTTACCAGGTCTTATTGTCATCAGTAAGTTGGCCATATTTATGAAGTGTAGAAAAAAATCCTAGATGTACATCAGTTCTCTGACACAGTCTAAAAGTTGCTTTCCTCAAATGTATGATAAACTTTTCACTTGTCAGTAACACAGAATGAATATAATGAAATTTGGTTGTGATTACTTAAAAAACTGTATGTGTTCCATAATGTAGGGGGGTCATGAGGAAGGCAGTACAGCACAGAGAAGACAAGTAGTGACTCTATAGCATCTCACTACACTGATGGACAGTGAATGCAATAGGGGGTGGGGGGACTTGATAATATGGGTGAATGTAATAACCTCAATGTTGCTCATATGAAACCATCATAAGATTGTATATCAATGATACCTTAATAAAAAAAAAATAATTGTAGGTGTCCATAGTGGTTTTCAATTATACTGTATTTGTCCAGAACATATACTGGTACAACTGTGGAAAATTCTTTACACACTTTTTTTCATTATTCTTAAGGTAGATAATTTATTTAAATGAAAATGATCTAAATTAATTTCACTCCACTGTAGAAATATAATATCATAGAAATATAATATCATAGATATTATAGCAGTTTTTAAGGAAATTTAATTGATAATCAGAAATGAAACATTCTTTTCTCAGTCTCAGATTTTCACCAGGTTTTTTTAACTCACTATTTCCATTCTGATCGAAATAAATACACCTGCATGAACAAATACTGAAATCCTTGTTGGGCCCACTGATTTTCCTCCCACATCCCTATGACTCTGCAGTTTTCCAAACAGCAAAATTGAAAAAAATATCTTTGGAAAAGTGAGATATTCTCCAAATCTGTCACCTGTGTAGAATGATGCTACAATTTCTAATGCTCACTTTTACTGTTAGAAAGTATAAAACAAAAAACAACCAAGAAGAGTTTTACAATCTTATTGGATAGCTTTTCTTTCAAAGTGACAACACAGCCTGGAGCAAAAGAGCAAATTCTCCAAAGCCAATGAACCAAGATATCATGCAAAGCTCGCTGATTGGCTATTGCCACTCACACACAAGCAGTGCTCAGCCATGCAAAATAATATAGCCAGTTGTCTTCTGAGAATGGGGGATGTGGTATTTTACTGTGACTTTTATTTTATTCTCAAATGTTTTTTATTCTTGGACATAGTTGCCTCTAATTAAATGAGATGGTTGTGCCCAATCTGTCAGTTTGTGTTTGATTATGTTACCAGAAGCGTATGAAAAAAGATTAGCAAATTGCTTTGGTTGATTCTTGCATTCATCAACTTTGTAGTCAAATTTCACACTCTGTGTTATAGAATACTCGAGCATGAAAATCAGTAAGGAGAAGTATGCTAGTAGTTTACCCAAAGTATAGTGGGAATCTATATACCATCCCCAGGCAATAAAATACTATTCCCCATAGCTTCACTACTCAAGATTATATAAAATGGACAGCTGTTTCAGATAACTGCACAAACTAGATACATTTAGATATGCCTGAGACAAAACAGATTTGCTGTGAAGTAGAATGAAATTAAGGTGTAGTTATATCTGTTCATCATAGCCTAAGAAAACATTGCAAATCAGGCTGAATATTTCAATATGAAAAAAATGATATACAAAATAGAGGACAAAATTCTATTTTTTTAATTAAGGTATTATTGATATACACTCTTATGAAGGTTTCACATGAAAAACAATGTGGTTACTACATTCACCCATATTATCGAGTCCCCCCCATACCCCATTGCAGTCACTGTCCATCAGTGTAGCAAGATGCCACAGAGTCACTATTTGCCTTCTCTGTGCTACACTGTCTTCCCCATGATCCCCCCCGCACCATGTGTGCCAATCATAATGCCCCTCAATCCCCTTCTCCCTCCCTCCCCACCCACCCTCCCACACCCTTTCTGTCTGGTAACTGCCAGTCCCTTCTTGGAGTCTGTGAGTCTGCTGCTGTTTTGTTCCTTCAGTTTTGCTTTGTTGTTATACTCCACAAATGAGGGAAATCATTTGGCACTTGTTTTTCTGCACCTGGCTTATTTCCCTGAGCATAATGGATCAAAATTCTATTTTCAAAGTATGAGTTTAAAGAATTCATCTGTTTCATTGAGCTTCTACTATCATGCACTTTTCTAGGTGCTTCAGATATACCGGTGAACAAAGCAGACAAAGACCCCTGCCCTTATGGACTTTACCTTGTAGCAGTGTAATACAGACAGGAAAAATTAAAAACAATATGTGAACAATTTATAAGTTTGTAGAATAAGACAAGTGGTAGAAAAAAATGGAGCAGGGAGAGAAAGATAGAATGGGTTACCGTGGCATTACAATTTAAATAGGGTAATCAGGATCTTCTGATTCAATATATATGTTAATATAAATCTGAATAGAATTCTGAGATTCACTGTTACCAAAAGTCGTACTACCTTTGCTGACATAAATTCATACTAGTTTTGGTAAAGCAAGGCAGTTGACTGCTATGCTGGTAAGAGATGTGTACATCTATTAGTTTTTTTGAATCTGGATTTTTCTTGGGAAATTTTTCAATTGCCTTCATTGTGTTACTCTGAAATATGTCTAAAATTTAACAGGCACACTGAGCCTCGGAAGATGTCCTGTGACCCAATTTCTGGAATGCCAGTAATATACTAATTATATTTCCTCCTCTTAAAAGATATAAAAACTGGTAGAAGAAGACTAAAAATCTGCTCATTGACATTTTAGATCAAGCCCTTGGTCCATATCAGATTTCAATCATATTTCTATTAATAAATGTTAGTTGTAACCTGCGGACACATTCTAAAAGATGTGATTCCATATCAATTCTAAAATACTGTTTCCTCAATACTTTCTAGGTTTGTTGGTGATCCTCTGTAAAAATTCTATGAACAAATTTGTATCATCAGTTCTTGGTGACTCCCCGCTTTTCTCCTGCCTATAAAACCAGGACTTTCAAGTTGAACTCACTGCCTGAATATGTTTGTTCCCACTCCTCCCTCACAAGCCTAGGATTCACAGACAAGGACAAACTAAAAAGTTTGTTTTTATTTTTTATCCATATCCTGCATATTGTACAATTTTAAAAAAATTCTCATCATATCACTCTCAAGAGTCATATTAATTCTAATTTCTCATATGGCAGCCATCTTTATATCATTATTTTAAACACCCTTACATGAATTCTCCTGAGTCCCACTGCATTTCCAACTGCCTAAAATACAACTACATATATGTAACATCCCACTTTTTAAAATTCATGATATTTTGGTACTATTAGACCTTGAAAATTGTTGAGGTGTTTTGCTTTATGTTCTGTATTTTTCCTGATAGTAATCTACAATGTCATTGCTTTTAATTTTGATGGTTTATGTTTTCTAAACAGGATTATCAGATAAAATGTACATATATAATAGCAAATACTTAAAGGCCACAACTTGATGAGTTTTGACATGTATACACAGGTGAAATTATCATTACAATAATCAAGATCCTGAACATTCTCATTAACCCTAAATTTTCATCATATGCCTTTATAATCCATTCTGTTTTCTCCCATGAGCAGGAACTACTAATCCACATTCTGTCACTATACTTTGGTTTGTACTTTCTAGAATTTTATATAAACAGGATATGCTATGGAATATATGGAATAAATATATCTATACATACATATGGAATAAATATACTTGCCCCTTGCCCCTCCCCGAGGAATGTGTAATCCATTTTGAGACACTGCTGTATCATTGTTAATGAAAGAAAAAAGAGGGGATGTGAACGCAACAGTCCAAGCAGGTTTATTGCTAAACCTGAGAGAGACTCCCCTGTTCTGGCTGGCAGAACAAAGAAGGTGTCTCTCACAGGCTGAGAGGCTTTTTATGGCCAGGATTTCTGGGGGGGCTCTTTGAAGGAGGGGTCAGGGGAAAGGTGGGCTTATGCCTTGCTGATGTGTCCTCTGGAGAATGCTTGTAGCCTCAGTAAGATGAAACCTAGATCTCTCTGAGATGGTGGGTGGGCTTACTCCTGTCCGGATTCTATCAGTTAACCCATAGGCTTGTAGGTTTTCTTAGTGTTATTAGCAAATCTCCTTTGTTTAAACAGAAAAGAGCTGCGTACCAAGTTAAGTATGATGTTGATGACAAGAGCCCATCCATCAGTCAGAATCAGCTTGAACAGTTGTGAAAATAAAAGGCTATTGTTTTATTTTCACTATGTCTAGTGTTTTTTTTTTGTTGTTGCTGTTCTTGCTGTTTAATCAAATAAGATGCATGAGAAGTCATTCTGGGAGAAGGAGTGATCTACAGACTATGAAGTTGAAGTTGGGACCATTTCTCTTGGGTTACAACCCAGGAAATACAAGCTTTCCAAATTACGTCCAAATGCAATAACAGAATATTTTTCCTGACTGTATACACTTCTTGCTTTAGAAGATATACTGTGACTTTGAGCCAGACCTATATCTGGATCTAGCATCAATATACAGGCATTTTATTTTCTTCTGCTGTCCTGGCAAGTAAAGAGCTAATACCTTTCAAGATTTGACAGAAAGATTACTCTCCTTTACACAGGGGAGGTGTCTGTCTGAAAGATTAATCCATGACAAAGTGAGACACGAGTTTTAATATCTGTATGCTTTTGGTGTGTCAGTTGGTAATACTCCCATCTTTCTGTTGCAGGAGCAGGAGAATCTGGAAAAAGTACTATCGTTAAACAAATGAAGTAAGTACACATTATTTGGTGTCTGTCCATGTATTTAGCCATTCTTAAAATTAATAATTTTGGAAAAATCTGTTTGGTAGCCTCTAAATCACAGGTAGTGGCAGAGCTGTGACAATTCCTGTGCAAATATTCTTCCTTTTAGCAGAAAGCATACAAATGGGTAATAATTTCCATTTTTCTATTAAATTTTGCCTCTCATTGAGATGAATACTAAAAGCAGTTATTTTTTAAATATATTAATATGAATATGATCTAGGGCTTTAAATCCATGGGCATAAGCCATAAGTATTTCAAAATATGTCACTCAATGATATATCTGAATTTAGGAGGAAATGATTTGTTAAATCTAACTGGCATTTTGCCTACCTGGGCACAGGATGCATATTTAAAACTACCACTCTCATGGATTTCAATTTATTTTTGCATATATTCTGTCTACTTTTTTTCTCTTTATAATGAAATAAGTGGACCTGAATTTCTTAATAAGGAGATAATGAACACAAAAGTGCTGTAATTCAAGAATGCAATGTCTAAATGAATAAAATGGCAATCGATAAGCACAGATGCATACAAAACCTCATGGCTCTGTCACTCCTGAAGGATTTTAAGGAGCAATTGTTACAGGAGAAGAAGATAATCATTATTTACTTACTTTCAATTATATGTTTGAAGATCTTATTCCTTGTAATATACTATATGAGGAAATTATCCCAGTCAATGATGAAACTGTCTGTCTATAAGCTAAGCCACTGTTTTATTCTTCTTCCTAGATAATAATGCCATGTAAATTCTGTATCAATCAGTATTTAAGTCCTACCTTTGACATCTCCTGTTACCTTTATCTGCAACCAAATTTTTACCCTTTCTCCTGTCTTTAAGGAGTAGAACTCCTTTATCCTAATCACTGATCATACTGCTTTTGGGTGTTCAGCTCCACCTTTGCACCCAAGTCACTTCACATTTCCTTATGACATTACTACTGTGTTCACCTGACCTTTCTTTCAGGCTATAACCATGCTAGAATCCCTCTTATCCTTTTACCTCTCCATTTTCTACGAGGTTAAATGCAGTAAAAAAAGAAATGACCAACTGTTTAGCTACATAAAAATTAAAACATTTAAATATACCAAACTTTAAATAAAATTAAACAATAGAAAACTAGAAAAAATTTACAAATATGCTAATTGACTACCTTAAGATATAAAGATGTATAGACTGTTAAGAAGAATAAGCTGCCCAATATATAAATGGGAAGAGACTATAAACAGTATACAAAACACAAAATTCAAAAATCTATTAATAATTAACATTATTTTCCAATTTCAAGTTTTGACAGTGAACTGGGATTTCTTGAATGAACTTACTCCTGGTCTATCCATAAAGACATTTTACTGCATTTTTTTCTACAGCTTTCAATTTGTTTTAATTACTTTTATAAGTTAGTTAAGTATTTAATTCAGCAAGACAAATATGGCCATGTTTAAAGTAGAAATACAGCAACCATTGGCAATCAAATATTAAAAACAATAAATAATAAATGTAAATACTGCCTTTACTCCTTTCACTGCAGAATCCTTGTATTTGAAGGTTTTAATATCTTGGGAGCATTTGTGTTCTTTTTCCCCCCATGCTGAAGCCACTATGTGTAGGGATACAACACAAATCCTTAGTAATTGGCAAATAAAATAATGCCAAATGAACAGAAAGCACTTCAAAAACAATTAGAAAAAACAACAGAAAGTAACGAGAATATATTATGCAGCAAAATGCAATAAAGTAATTAACATATGCAAAGCTTTGCATAGGTAAATCTATTTTAATCTGTTTTTCCAAAACTGTTGGTTAAACTCTGAGTTCTGATTAAATGAATGGAAGGAAAAGACGAGTTCCCCCAAATAAAACGATGTCTGGGCATTTCAGCCTTCAGAACTCAGTAGCACGCACACAGATGGAAAAGTAACAAGGAATTTCACCGCAGGTAATTACTTACATTAAGCAAAGATGCCTTTGTTAATGCTATAAATAGAAACCAGGCACTCCTATTTTCCACTGTATCTTAAGTGATAGGAAAAGACATGAATATCCCACTAAATTACTTCACTTCCTCAAGATATGTTGTAAACACGACATGTTTCAGAACTCTGCATATATCTTTGTCTTGAGAATCTGGAAATTTTTCTCTTGAAAAGATATAAGCTTTCTAAGTAAAATGCTCATGATTTACTCATTTTAAACAGTGGTTTATCTAGAGCAAATCTTAAATCCTCTTTATATTTAGCATAAAAACCTCAGAGAGAAAATATTATATTAAACCCCAATGATAATAAAAATCCAAAGCCATAAAATTGTGCAGGCTTAACAAACATGTGTGCAAAATTCTTCTTTTTAACAAATCTATACTGTAATTTTATCCAAGCAAATTATTCTTGATGTATTTTAATGTACAAAAAATCAATTGTTCAACTCACAAAAGCTTCTCATGTTTACATTAAAGGATCATCCATAAGAATGGTTACAGTGAACAAGAATGCATGGAGTTCAAAGCAGTAATTTACAGTAATACATTGCAATCCATCCTAGCTATTGTGAAAGCCATGGATACCCTTGGGATTGATTATGTAAATCCCAGAAGTTCAGTAAGTATGCAAATAATGACAGGTGTAAGTCCTACCAAGAAGTTTGAGCCATAAAACAGTAGGACTTAATAAATTTGTAATAGTAAATCTTTACAAAAATTTAAGAATATAAAATATGAATTTGGGAAACATTAATTCTGTTTAGTGTAAGGTTTCCTATTTTCCTTTAAATGAAACTTTTCTTTTTGGCTGTGTGCTATAACCTTATTCAACATTAACTGCTTTTCCAGGAATCAAACCTAATATATAATGTACTATATTAGAGAAAAATACTGCTAGATTTGCTAGATACAAAAGAGCTTATTCCATAAAATCAAGCTTTCTTCTATCTATATTTTCTTAGTTTGAGTCATTTCATGGAGACTTTATTGATAGTAATAACACTATAATTATCATTAATGTTCAATGCTAATTACAAAGGCTATGTGGTACAGGGAAATGATTATTTTATAATGCTAATTTTTTTTTAAAAAGGAGTTCAGAATTATGTAATAAATAAAATGCTTGTAAAATAAATATACTCAGTCATAGTTTTGTTCATAAGGTAAAATCTAATACTTTCATTTTTCTTCTACTTTATGTTTTATAATATAATGATTTTATGTTAAAACACACTAAAAATCTCTTACTTTGTAACAGTTTGTATGTAAACATAAAACTATTCTAGCTGGCAAATGAAGCATAGTATTACCCAAATATCAAGAGTAACCACACCCAAAAAAGAGTAATTGTATACAAGTGGTAGGAAGAACTCACCTTTTCCATGTGTCCCCTCCTGGTTGCCTCTGGATGATGTCAACTGAACTGTTCACAGTGTAGTTCTTAGATACCTTGTATTAATAAAAATAGAAACAGTACAGTAAGTAGAGAGAGGAAAGAGACATTTGACTCCTATCCCCCACCCTCACCCCAGAGTTTACAGTTAGACTGTGAAAATTACCATTGGAAGGCATTAGAATGCAAAGAAAAATACTTCTTCCATGCTGTTAATTTTAAAGGAAATGGTAAATCAACATTTTATTCTGCCTCATTCCAACAGAGCACGGAAATGCTAAGAACATCCTTAAAGCAGATAGGTGATAAGCAGTCATGAATTCTGCTAGACTCTCCTTCCATTTTTGGTTTTCTCTACAACTTGGCTCCAGTAAGTCACCTACTTCTTGAGGATACAGTTTCCCTCTCACATAAAAAAGGGGGAAGCTGCAGGAACTGAACTCCAATATTCTTTAATTCTTTGTCATCCTGTGACTTATTGATTTTCTTTTTATGGGCAGTTCAGTTATTGCTCTGACCCTGGCTTTTCCTAAAAACCTAAGATTTTAAACTGACCTTTAAGAGATTTCCTGGTATTGTTGTAGGGCAGCTGCATCTGGGGAGGTCTCTCCCTGTACACTAGGTGAAACCTCAGCCTAGAAAGGGGAGGGTTCTTGACTCTGAACAGGAATGAATTCTTCTGCAGGTCAGAGGAGTGTAGGGAAGGAAGGAATTCATTAAAGCAAGAATAGTAGTGATGCCAGGGTTCTTGTTGGCGGAGTTGAAGAATGAACCTCATGAACAGACAAGGCAGGAGATTTATAGAGTTTTTATTCAGATACAGAGAGAGAGAGCTTTATTCAAGATAAGAGAAAGTATGGAACTCCCCGCAGGTGCAGGGAGGGGCAATGTTGCCATTTGGGGTCTCTGTGTCTAGGTGTGGGTAAAATTGTAACATTTCCAGAATATCTCCCCTGGCTTTAGTACATCTACATATCAATAAGTGTTCAGAGGTGGAAAGAAGTATGGCTTTAGTGCATTTGCATCATTCCTCAGGGGTGGAGAGAAGTTCATCTCTGTATCAATGGGTAATTACCTGGACAACAGAGGGCTTCTCTGTACCTGAGAGGTGAGGGGAGGGCTGGTTTTCTTCTGCTGGAGCAGGAAAAAGAGATGGCCCAGGACTATAGCTTGTGAGCAATAAACAGATTTTAAACTTTCTTTCTCCCTTTGACTGATTTCTGTTTTTAGAGGTATTTTGCCCCGGGATTTCCTCTCCCCAGACTTACATCTGGCATAGTTGGCCAGATTCCTCTGAAACCGAAATCTGTCATAATGGATGTGACCTTTGGGAGGGCTGCCCCTAGAAATGATGGGGAGAAGTGGCACTTGTGCTGAGGGACATGTATCTACACTCATGCGGTCGTGGAGGCACCACCACTGCTGGCTGGACCAACACCAGCCATGGCCTGAGCCTACTGCTTCTGCCACTGCTGCTGCTTCTGCTGATGGCCAGAGCCTGGTCACAACTATGGAAAGGAGCAGAGGTCTGGGTCACCTTGGTAGTGAAACAACTGGCTGCTGTGTATCACACCTTGCTGGCTACGGAGTCCATTGCTGGAACAGCTCCAACCAAGGTAATAATCACCTATCCCATCATGGGGTGGGTGAGAGACTGGACCCAAAGGCCACGGAGTGGTGTGGCACAGACACCTACCATATATCATGTGACTGGCCATTTGCTTTTGGCATCTCCAGGGAATAATGAAGCAGATCATTGGCCCAGGAGTGCTCTGGCCAGAAGGAAAGTCTGCCTCTGATGTGGCCCAATGGCTACATCAGTGTTTGTTGTACCTGGGGCAAAAGACAATGTGGGCTGTAGCCCACCAGTGGGGCTTGCCACTGACCTTTGAAGAAGTCAGCCAAGCCCGGAAGGAGTGCCCTGCACATTGCGCAGATTATCAAACCACCAAGAAGGGCCTAGAGCATCTCTTTGCAGCCTATGGCTGGTCGCTGGTGATTGAGAGCAATCAAGGCACCCACTTTACTGGACATGTGTTGCAAGGATGGGTGCAGCAATTAGGAATAAAATGGACATATCCCTGGACATTTCGACACATGGGCTGGCGATGGCTGGATCTTCTGGCATCTTGGGGAAAAGGGCTGGAAGCTGGCCTCCTGTGTAGTCCTAGAATAACAGTAAATTGGCCCCCCACAATCATTGTTATTTGCTTCTACAGTCCTTGTGTCCTGGATGCACCCCCTGGCTGCAGCTGCTGCATGATGCCTGGAATGGATGAGCTTTGGACTTAATCTGCATGGGACTTTGAACCTCGCTGAATCCTCTGGCTTGAGAATTATGATTGTGTTGCTGTTGTGAAGAAAAAAATGCTTAAAGGGAGGCTTGACTTTGTCTAATGTTTGGTAAAAGTTTTGTGAGCAATCTAGCATGGTTGTTAGGAATGAGTAAACAAGTGTAGAAAAATATTTGTACTTAGTGAGAGACTATGCAGTAAAGTACATTTACTTAATCTGCATAGGCTGAATCTTCTGGCTTGAGCATTATCAAGATTTTATTGCTGGTGCTATTGTATGTTACTAGATTGGTTAGAAGAGGGGGATCAAGTAAATTGTAACATTTCCAGAATACCTCACCTGGCTTTAGTACATCTGTATATCAATAGGCGTTCAGAGGTGGAAAGAAGTATGGCTTTAGTGCATCTGTATCATTCCTCAGGGGTGGAGAGAAGTTCATCTCCTTATCAGTGGGTAATTACCTGGGCAAGGAGGGCTTATCTGTACTGAGAGGTGAGGGGAGGGCTGTTTTTTTTCTGCTGGAGCAGGAAAGAGAGACATCCCGGGACTGCAGCTTGTGAGCAATGAATGGATTTTAAACTTTATTTCTCCCTTTGACTGATTTTGGTTTTTAGAGGTATTTTTCCCTGGGATTTCCTCTCCCCAGACTTATACTAGGGTTTTATGTTTGCTGCAGTGGGAGTTTTCTACAGTCAGCCAGAATGGTAGTTATATTTTAAACTATCTCTGTGAAGGTTTCCCAGATGCTCTGTTGTAAACTAGTGGGACTACAGGACTATGAGCAATGGGCTGTTCTATACCACTGGGTCCCGATGGGGCTAAGTTGTTATATTGTTTCAATTTCAAGCACTCTGTTTTGTAAGACTTTGTCCTTTTCCAGGTCCCACGCTGTACTCTAACTGGGCAGGAGTTGCTCCCTGATGCCTTTCTACCTCAGTAGTGAATGGCAGTAGCCATGTAGAGAGCAGACAGCAAATAAGAAAAGAGGGAGGAAAGGGAAGCTCCTTGAACTCTTGTTCAGCATAGGACAAATTCCTTGCCAACTCCTGAAGCCAGGGTCACCTGGCATCCAGTGCCTGCTTGAATCTGCTCGGCATGGGAACTAAGCCCCTACCACTCCAGGATTTGGGGGAGTCACAGAGCCCTGGATAGAGTAAGATTATGTTCTGAGAGCTTCCACTTTTCCTACTGGTGTGAAATAAAACAGGAAGAGAGAAAAGGATTGTGTTAAGACTAGAAAGCCAAATGAAATAGCAAAGGAACAAAGATATTTACCACCAGAGGTGGAGGTTTATCGAGTTCTTGTCTTTACCATGGAAAAGAGTTCAGAGACAAGCACAATTGGCTTATGCAACAAGAAAGTTTATTTGAAAAGATGGTACACACTCAGATGGGAGTGTGGGTGACCTCAAAAAGGAGGCATACTTAAGAGTTTAGGGTTTGGGGTTTTATAGGTCTTTTTGGGTAAGGGTCAGCATAAGACATGATGATACAGATGGTTCATAATTTCTTTTAAGTTTTGTCTTAAGAATAGGTTATTTAGGTGACTGTGTTGGTCCATATCTAGGCATTCTTTATCCACATAAGTTCATTTACACTTTGGAGGTCTATCTTCTGTTCTGGTTACAAAGTTACTTAATTGATTAAGGTGCTGGAAGAAGAGGAAGAACAACATATAGATTAAGTTAAAGAATAAACTGGGCCTTTTTTCCAAGCTAAGTAGATTTTACAATAGCATGAACCTTGTCCTATTTCCCTGCCATACCTCAATATAACCCACTAATTTAAAGATGTAAAAAAATAAGGACCAAAGGGAAGATTAGCAATTTGGTCTGCATTAATAGCTAGCATTTTGGTAAAAATCTGCCCTATGTGGAGCAGAAATACAGTGAGCTTCCTTTTCCTCCCTCTGTTCTTCCCTGCTCTCTGCTGTCTGCAAGGCTGCTGCCATTCCCTGTTATTTTTGCTTTAATTAATTCCTTCCTTACCTACACTCGTCTGACCTGCTCCAGAATTCATTCTTGTTCAGAGTCAAGAGCCCTATCCTGTCCAGGCTGAGGTTTTGTCTAGTGTGCAGGGAAAGACTGTTCCAGACATGGCAGCCTGACAATACCATGGCTTTTGATTTAGCTTTCAATTTGTTTATTTATGCAGTTTGTATGTTTTTACATAACCATTTGTATATAATCACACAGATTGCCATTCCAAAAGAGAAAGAGCCCTGAAAGAAAATTTATGTAAGTTTTTTTGGTCACTGGTTTTAAAAGTTTGAACAAGTTAGTTGAACTCTCTGTCAGTTTCTTCATCCAAAAATGCTAGTGCTTTCCTCATTGAATTAGAATGACTATTGTAAGAAGAAGCAGAAACATAAGAAATACATTGAAGTACAAAGTATTGCAGAATGTAAGCTCCTAGTAAATATTAAGTATTACTACCTTCTAATAATAACTTTTAATGTAGGATAAGGGTTGACTTCTTCTGATGCTTATCTTTATTGGTTTGGCAAATTAACCTCCGACTTTTAGATTCCTGATTTGTAAAATGGAGAAAATACAGTATCTATGTGACTGCTGTTGTGAGGAGTGTGTGAGATAATACAGGTGCTGTCTTGTATGCTGTAATAATAATGCGCACTAGAAAGAGGATGAGCTTTGGAGTATGACAACCAGGATTTGAGCCCACACTTTTTCATTTGCCCAGTAAAGTATCATCGTCAGTAGTTTAATTACTTTGAAATTCAAATTCTTAATTACAAAAAAATTCGTCATAAAGCAATTTTGATTTTAGTTTAAATAAACCATGGAATACATTATTTACTCAATGAACCATTATTTCTTCCTGCCTTTGTCACCTCCAAATATCCTATCAGGACTAAAGCAATGCTTGCCTTCTTTATGTTCTTTTCCTTCTTTTCTTAATGAAATCTCACCTCTGCCCTATTCGTTTGCCCCAAAGGCATGCAATTAACACCACCTACAGAAATGCTCAAAAACTGTCTGTGATTCAAAATGTTTACCATTGCTTATTTATATGACAACAAAAGGTATGTGATGGCAAAGAATATTACATTACAATTTTTTTTTTAAATACTTTGAAGTTTTATCTTCCACTTTTTCTTACTTGGTATTTATTTCCTGGATAATACAGGGCCATAATCAAGGGAAAACAAAGTACAGATTAGGTCAGATTCATTACCCTTTTACCCTAGCACTTTGACACTCTGAGAGCTCAATGAACTTACACTGAAGTACTGTTATCACTTTTAACATTATATTCAGAAGTTAGTAATATATGACAAAATATCTTATTTTGAGTGTATAATATTTCATAACTTTCACAATGGATAACTCTTTTTGAACATCAGCCAGCCATGATCAAGAACAGCAGTTCTATTAACCTTTATATTGAATAAATGTTAAGTAGAATTATTACTTAAAGGAATATGATAAAAATCATCAAATTGAAATACTCTACTTTAAAAAAAGAGGATTTGTCATTCCAAATACCACATCTTTATCATTTTCACAAAAACACCATATATAGGAAGACCAACAGCAGCTTTCTGCGATGGCAAATGCCCTGGAAGATGGCAGCATGACCCCCGAACTAGCTGAGGTAATCAAACGGCTATGGAGTGATCCAGGAACCCAGGCCTGCTTTGAAAGGGCATCAGAGTATCACCTCAGTGACTCAGCAGCTTAGTAAGTAAATGCACTTGACAGGAGTTATAGTTGAAACATTTAAAATTAAGAATTATAATTCTGCATTTTCTGCATGTGTAATCACAAATGGGGAAAGGAAATGGCTTTACATTTTATTATACTTAAACAAAAGTAATTGAGGAGAAATAAAAAATATCAAGATAACATAAAAGAGATGTAAAAATATAGGCAGGGGAGAATTTAAAGAACTAATTTTGAAACTATTTGCCTGAGAAGATCTGTATGTTGCAAGTATTTTCTCCCAATTACAAAGAATTAATCATTGTGTACTGTGCTCAACATAACACAGACTGGTGACATGTACACTGAGATTTGAAGCTATTCATTTCCTCTCTCTTTAATTACTGAAATCACCTAAAATAATTCTGTAATGACATATGCTTTGGTTTCACTGGTTTGATGAGCATGATAGAGAATTCTAGAAGAAAGTAATATATTGATTTCCAAAACAATTGCATATTGTGGGATTCTTTTTGAGACTCAAGAAAGATTATGTAATTTTCACAGATAATAACCAATTAGCAATCATCAGCCTCAAGGAAATTAAGAGGTTATGACACTATTTATAGTTTCATTACCAAAATGATTTTAAATTTCCACTTTAGTAAGTGGTTTTAACCTATCTTACGGTTATATGCCTGTGTGCATGTATGCACATGTATGTAAATATAACTGAATTATTCTATATTTTTGTCTCTGCATACAGTTGTATGAAACAGAATAAATACAATCCTTTGATGAACTCCCAGCAGAACATGCTATACTTCAGTAGTACTTTAAGAAAAAAACACAGTGTAAAAATGAAGCAAATGAAGGATTATTTCAGGACAGACCAATGAGTGGGGGAGGGCAAGTAGGGAGGGAGGGAGAAGGGGATTGAGGGGTGTTATGAGTGGCATACATGGTGTGGGGGGATCATGGGGAAGACAGTGTAGCACAGAGAAGGCAAATAGTGAGTGACTCTGTGGCATCTTGCTACACTGATGGGCAGTGACTGCAATGGGGTGTGGGAGGGGACATGATAACAGGGGTGAATGTAGTAACCACATTGTTTTGTCATGTGAAACCATAAGAGTGTATATCAATAATACTTTAATTAAATTAATTAATTAATTAAAATAAATAAATCGTGATGGCAGAAGGATTATGGAGAGAAAAAAAAACATACAAATTTTAGGGAAAGCTAACAGCAACAGTCTTCTAGGATTACTCATTCACTTTCATTTCCAATCCTAATGGACACATTGCCCTTGGAGGAAAGTCCTGCTCTCATCTCTCTGATAAAGCAGAGAATGGAAATCATCATGTGACTACATAAACTTGAATAATTTTTTTTATAATTGTCCCAGTGCCTAGCCACATTTTAATACTAAGAGGGCTCCCTCTAGGATAGAAAACATTGATTTTCTATATGAATCATTAATAAAGGCAGTCACAGTTAATAAGAAACTGAATTGTGAAATATTTCCATAAAATGTTGCTAAGCAAAGTTCTAGGGAAGGAGGGAGAGATGGAGAGACAGATGATAGATAGCTGTAATTAATATACTTAGTATTAGATGCTTATTACTGATTAGACGATTGTGATTACACATTAGGTATCACTTGCAATTATATACATGTGTCACTCTGCTTACATAAACTTTATCATTATGCTTACCAAATACTTTGATCTTTAGCATCAATATTTATTCATTGTATAGTCAAAATGGGCAGATGAAATGATATTTATTGTATTTTCTAGACTTTCTCATTTTTAGTTTTAGCTTTTTTCTTTGGTTTTTAACTACTGATTCATTTACAGGATGGCAGAATAACAACAGGAAAGTTGATCTTCACCCCCCATATCTGTCTAAGGTTTCATATAAAATGAAAAAATCGAAATGCTAACTCTTTTATGCCCTTAGAGGTCCTTAAATATATATAGTAAGTAAAAGCTTGCAAAAATAGTTGAATGGCCACTGCTTTCTTCAAAAAAAATTTTTTTTCAAGTACTGAATTACATTCACATATTAAAATTAAATATAATACCAGAGTGGTCCCCTATCCACTTCGAGTTTAGGCTAACAAAAAGGTGAGTCTTACTCAGAGTAAAGGACTGGCACATTGTTGAGCACACAGCAGCCCCTTCCCATCGGTACTAGCAAATAAAAGAGAAAAGGGCATGACGTGGCAAGAATGGTGAAGATTTTACTTACTACTTCATGGTGTAGTGATTGAGGCCATCCACTATGCTATTTAAATTCCATATGCTTTAATATTTAACATAGACTTTACTAGAAAAAAAAACTATTTTTACATGATTAGAAAAAGAATCAGATGTTTTTTAAAGCAGTTGAGCTATATTAAGTTTTAGACCACACACTCGAGCACCCAAATCCTGTGTTTGTTTACTAAAGCAAGCATTTCAAATGCAAATGTGTCACTCTGGTAATGCTTTTGTTTTGCTTGAAATCATTGAAACATGCAAATGAAAGTACATTAAAATCTGTCTTTACCAAAGTATTCACTGAGCTGTTATTAAAATGAATTTAATCTCTGTGTTGGCAGGTATGTTTTTTTTTTTTGCCCCTACATGAACCAACTGTCAAGATACCTAACCACACATGCAGACCGAGTCAGTAGGGAATTCACAAAGGAACGTGCTTCCCAAAATAGAAAATGGATAAACAAACTAGAAAAATCTCCCAATGCTTTCTTCTGACATATTTCTATCTTGCTTTGTGTCTCTTTAAGTAAAGCTAAACTTTATTAGAATAAGACATGACGATGCATTTTCACATTACACATATATGTGTTTCTGCAGGATAACTGTCTATTTTTCATTGGCCAAAATACCTTTGGGTTACTTGCCCATTCTTAGTTTGTTTCAGCTTAAAAGCAGGAAGATCCTCCAAGAATAAATGCTCTATATTGCTCTTTAATTTACTTATTAAAAAAAGATTAAATGATCATTTTTTTGTTGTTTTCTTAAGGCATTATTGTAGATGCTAAGCTATTACAGCTCTTTAGGCCCTGAAAAATTCAACTTTTGGATCATAACTAATGTTCAGCTGGATTCTACCTCTCATATTCTGTCTGGACACATGTATAGCTATCACAATCTTTCTATTTAAGCAATACCTAAACTTGATTCAATATAGTGGCCAATTTGGTCATAAAAAGTTTACCAGGCTATTATAATCTCTAATGTAACATTTTCACAGAGCTAGCCATATTGCTAAACTACTAAAGACTTGGTATTTCAAAAGTCTAGAACAGTGATTTTTCAACTGTTTCTAAAGAAATAAAATACTTTTAACCTGAATACATTATCTGGTTTCAAGGAGGGAGCAAAGAACAGATTCTCTCCTCTAATCCAACAGACTTAAAGAGCACACAGCTTAATCCATCTTATTCCTGCTCCTCACTACCTTGATCTTGTGGGCAAAAAGAGAACAGTATTCAACTGAGTAACTGTAGGGATTTTAAATAAGGCCTCCAGAGAAGAGTCTAAGGACACTCTGATGCCCTGGAAGAGAAGAGGAGGTAGGAGTGGATATAATGTATAAATTTTGGCTGAACTTAAATTCTTTCTCCAGGATTGCTGCTCAGGGATGGGTCAGCAATTTCATGAGTCAGTTCTAGCATTAGCCAGCAAGCAAGTCAAAAGATTTTCCTTTATTGAGTTAACTGGATGGCAGTTAACAAAAATGGTTCAGAGTCCTAAGCAATCACTCTCTTAAAATTGAGTGTCTAAATTCAAACTACAGCATCTTGAGAATAGTCAAGTGACTAACATAATAAGGTAGCTTTTTTTTTGGATTCTCCAGAACCTTTAGGAGAATTTTTCTCTCAATGGCCTATCCATATACCAGCAAATCTATCACATACGCCTCAGAAAATACAGCCTAAGGCAGCACTGACCTAGCTGCCTCTGTAAGAGGCCCCCACGGGTCAGCTGTGTCCCTCACTCACTATCCCAGCCATTCAGATCCTAAAATTCTGATGAGCAGAGTATGAAAAGCAACAGTCTGGAGTTAAATAAGTTTAATGGACCCTAAACTAAAAATTCATTTGTTCTGAATCCTGGTATCATAAAATGCAAAGTTAAAAATACATATGCTGGATTTTTCTTTTTTATTAGCTACCTTAACGATGTAGACAGAATAACAGCCCCTGGATATGTCCCAAATGAGCAGGATGTTCTACATTCTCGAGTGAAAACAACTGGAATCATTGAAACTCAATTCTCCTTTAAAGACTTGTACTTCAGGTATGACCAAATGTCTTTTCTGTCAACAGAAATATGCATCAGGTTGAATACTGGTTTATGGGGGAAGGGTCTGCCCCCACATTTAAGTGCAGTGAACCTTTAGGGCGTGCTCACTAGGGCTGGCTCGCTCTGAGTGCCAGGCTCCTTACTGATCTCATGTATCTGGCACCCAAACCCTCACCCTGAGTATCAACCATCCCACCAAGAAAAATGCTTCTATCTTGAGCAGGTAGGAGTTAGATTTTGTTTTTCTCATCCTTCAAACTGATATTCTGCTTTGAAAAACACAGGAAGTATATTTAAGTAACATTTATTTAAATATTATTTCCATTTAAAAATCTGGTGCCACAGATTTTATAAGCTTATTCAAGTATGAAAATAAGTCCATTATTTTTATTGCTGTTGCAATACCAAAGCTTCCTAGAAATTCTATTGCAAAATTACTCATTTCCTATACCAACAAATGGAAATCATACCATAATGTTAGAAAATGTTTCTTGACACATAAGCACCTCTCCTTATGGAGGTGAATGAGACAGACTATTAAAGCATTAAAACTAAGTTCAAGCTGTACCATTTAGCAGTTAAAAAAAAAACAATGGAACTATAAGTCATTCATGTATGCAATAATGGGAATATTCTCAAAAAGCAGAAAAAGTGGACAAATGGTGACCTGAGTTATGGGGATCCATTTGTGAGGAAAAATTTATTTCAGTGGGATAAAAGCCTTAAAATGTTTTAAGTATTAAAATTGGTGATACATAATATTAGAATTAGAACAGCTATTACATAGATGGACAGGGCATTTTCAAATTGATATGGAAGAAAGCTCTTTAAGATTTATACCTGAATTTCAGGTCCACAAATAGTTAATTTTCCAAAAATGAGGCAAAGATCAAGCCAGGAAAAAGGGACTGAAAAGACTGGGATTGACATCCACTCTTGGCAAACGTAAGCCAAATTTGTCTTCTGTCCTGTCATCACTGTACTACAGTTCCTCATTGGCAATTATTTTCCCCAGACTGCTGATCTCTCATCCAGTTCCGGAGTTTTTCTTTGGGAGCCCAAGTCCAGCTACTCGGACCCTCTGTCCCTCCTAAGCCTGTGAAAGCATTTCTGGCACACTCCCCTTTCTCCTTTACTCTCCTTTCCACCTCTCCAAATTCCTCACTGAAACACACACAAGAAGCTGAGTGTCAGCCTTGAGGCTGGTCCTACGAAGGTTCCAATCCTAGGTTCCAAATAAAGATGAAGTGAAGTCAAGTCCTGGCAAAGAGTTACAGCTGGTTGTTAGCAATTTTACATGAGATAACAACATTTTTCTGGATCTTAGATTGTCTGGATCATAAGCCAGTTTTGCTGTCACATACTGAACACCTACAGACTCACAATCCTGGTCCTTCTCTGCACCACCAACCAATTTACTATCTTCTCAGAAAGAGTCACAATTAGATGATCTTTTTTATGTATCTATTCCTTGAACATTCCAAGCCTTAGGGTCTTTGTTTGAACTCACTGTTCTCTTTGCCTGAAACACTCTGACCCTGGATCTCTGCAAGGACTGGCTTAACTTCTTATTACTGAGTTCCCAAATCAAATGCTATCTCCTCATGGAAACTTGACCATCTCATTAACCATCCCTGCATATCCCTGTCGCTACTACACCTGGCAGTGTGCTGATGAACACAGAAGAGCTGGCTCTCTGGGGCTGGGGGAGAGGAGCCGTATCTGTGGCTTCACTGGTGTCAGTATCTTGACAGTGGCCACTTTTAGCCTGCCACTGTGGTGCCGCTAAGTGCAGAGTTGAGAAGAAACCAAAAGCTCCCACTAACCATGCCAAGATGAGCCCGCACCACTGTACCACTGATAAATCACACTACTGTCTTTTGTTGAAACCTTCCAATATATGAAATTGCCTTGTTTATTAGTTTGCTCTTTCATTTCTGCCTCTGCCTTATATGCTCTGAGCTGCACGAGGCCAGAGGCCATGTCTGATACAGTACTTTGTCTCCTGTGATTACCAGAGCACCCAGCAGAGTAAGCATAAAGTTAATTCTTGCTGGATGAATACCCGACTATGCCAAGCATTCTATGTACACTATCTTTACACCCTCCCTGTAACATGATGAACTGGGCATGTAGGACAGAGTAAAGAAATGGAGGCTAAAATGAAGTGAGAGATTTCCCTAAGACCCATACATCATACATGATTTCTACATCATATAGAAACATGAGTAGAATGCCCATCTTTCTAACTTCAAAGACTGAAGTTTTTACATTGCATATCACTGATGGGCTATTAGGTAATCTGGAATGGAAACCATTCTTTTTCGGTATAGTACGTGCTTCTTCCAATGTTGTTAGCCAATCATAATTCCCTTCAGAGAGAGGAGAGAAGGGGTAATAAAATGACAGCCCATTGGGGAGACATCTCTGAGGTAGAGGGCTCTATGGTACTTGACAGGTCTGTGCCTCTTAAACCAGGATACACGAGAATTGCCAATGAACATGTAAAACCTCAGAAAATCATGTTCATTCCCTGGAACAACTGTTTCACTCAATACCAAGTAATATAAATACTCGTAAACTTTTTAAAATTACATTCCAAGTAGAATATAGAATTTGCAATTTTTAAAAAAGTAAAATATTATTTTAAAGATAATGTTTCCTTCATAATAGGCCTCTTCAAATTAGACTTCCCAATCCCTATTGGTACATCATTATTTCCTGTCCTTTTATAGACCTGTGGTTAATTGTATGAAGCATTGCCTTCAGTCATATAAGGTGTATTTAGTATATTGTTGGCCTTTACAAAGAAATGAGAAATGCCTTGCTGATTCTCTATTACACTATCAATGCTAAAATGTAAGGTGTTTGTGAATTGAATTGTGAAGCCCCATGACACCTTATTTTGACACATTTTCTGTACTATTCAGCTACTACCTCTTTGCCATCTACTAAAACAGGTTTTGAGGCCTTTTGTTTTTTTAATAATAGGTTTTGGTTTCCCTCTGGCTCTGGGGGTGTGTTATTAAAGGCATCTTCTATATGGAAGAGAATAGAGAATACTAGCTACTCACTCAAATGTAGGAAGTTTCTTTAAAAACAGGTATTGAAAAAATGCAATTCTACTGCATAACATAGAAAATGCAACTATACCTTTTTCTTAAGGAACTATTTAAAATCACTTAAATACATTTTTAAGCTTAGTCACAGCAACTGAGATATATTAATCTCTTAATAAATTCCCCCAGTTAAGTCATTTTTTTAAGTGAATATCTGAAAGTGCACAGGCTTTTGTAGTATAAAATTCTGTATTTCAAAATAGAAAGTATAAAAAATAATGTACAACTTCATTTCAGTAAGTGCCCAGAATTAAAACACATTACATTAGCATTGATTTGTATTCACATAGCATAAATCATCCTATGACTATATAAAACTAAAGAATTAATTTACATATTAAATAGGGAAATGCTTGAATTTTAAACAGGAACATCAAAATGAAAAATTCCCTCTGCCAATGTACTGTATTATCTTCATGTATCACCTAATTTAATGGAAATTTTCTTACCAAACCAGAACTCCAACAGTCAAAATGATAAAATTAATTATCTTTACAGATATTGAAGTACTGTGTAAATTTAAAATGCAGTGTAAATGTGGGCCATTTTTTATAATTCCTCAGGACAAAGAATTTACAGACTTAAAAGAATTTATCAAGCAATGATAGAAAAATCACTTTCTCCTTAACTGCTCCACGATTAAAAAACAGATTGAAAAGACAGAAAACTATATGATAGACAAGGAAAAGAGGTTGGCAACTATCACAATGTAGAGCTTTAGATTTTGTAAAGATAACATAGCTATTTTTAACAATGGTTGAGCAGATCTATGATATAAAATAAATTATAAAATCCTGAATTTGAAATTAAATCAGGTACACTGTGTTCATTTCTGTGAAGGTGTATAAGTCACCTTAACTTAAGAGTGAGTCTGGTTGTCCACCAACAGCCACAATCTCAACGTAGCTGTTATTTTCTATTAGATCTCACAGATCAATAATTTATATATATGTAACTATATATTTGTTTCAGGTATGTTCATGGTTAATATTACCAAAGTAAGAAGAAACCTAAGATGATGTCTAATTTATCTAGTAATAGAATTTACTTTCATGACTTTATGAACTATATTATTCAATGATGAGATATTGTCTAGGGGACATTTTAAGTTCCACACACATGCAGACGCTTTAATAGAAAGTATGTAATTATATTAACAATTATGGGAGTTTAAGACCGTGGCTCCCATATGGTTGTAAGTCCTTTTGATTCTGTTTTTTAATCACGAGCAGCTAAGGCATTTAGAATAACCTCTGTCCATATGTTTTGTGTCTGCAAGTATCAACCCTGATCTATTTCCAGAACTGTGGACAAAGGAAAGAGTTGGTTAGACCATTTGATATGGTGACAACACAGATCCACCTGTTGGCACTGTTACATGGAGCCATCTTAAGTAGTTATACCAATTCTGATACAGTCAGGTATCTTGAGTAAAACCTATTCAACAGAATAGTTTAAAATAAATTCCAACTCAGATTACATATGAACTGTTCTATGGTCAAATAGATGGATGTCAGAAATTGTGATATTTTAAGTCATCTTGCTTATAAGGTGAGCGAAGACATCTAACAAATAAATTAGCTGCAGTAGCGTTATTGATTTTTAGCTATCTTTGGTTATGTAATGATTTTCCAAGCACTATAAAGGGCAGATTATTTCATAGTAATTTATTCTGATATGATGTGTGAATAATCTTGTGTGGTCAAATATGTAAACAACTGTTTGACATAAGCCCATAAAACACAACAGCTTTCCCAACTATTTAAAACAGACTATAAAATTCAGCTGCTCAATCAGCTGCTTAATATAAAGCCATAAAACTCTAATGACTTGCCCTACATTAATGCCATGGTCAGTTTGACAAATAACCAATGTTCAGCTGTCATTTAAAAGCCTGGCCTGTCAATGTTTAGCTACATATACTTCAGGCACTTAAAAACTTTTCTGTTAAATATAAGAACCCTCCTTTATCCAGAATGAGGACTACAAATTCCATTCAATATCATTAAGGCTGTGGTTACCTACATGCCCGCTCACCTCATCGAATGCCCATGTAGATTTGACCAAACCAAATGTTTAGTCAGCAAATATATGTGTTTTGCTCTGATTTGTTATTTTTGTTTTTCCACAAAATGGCCGTGATGGAGTGTGTGTATGTATATATTCTTCAGTGAAAAATATAATTAACAAATGCTGCACTTTGAGAATCTCCAAATTTTCTCAATTGATTATAATGCTTTACTCCTCTAAAATAAGCCCCAAATTAATCTTTAGATGAAGTGCTAAAAGTGAAAATAGACATATGAAAAAGAAATTACTACAACAGGGGCAAAACAAAATAACTTTTCTTAGAGCTAATATAATAGAAGAATCAATATATATGTAAACCTCCAGCCACTGGTCTGATTTACTAATGAACCCTTCAGTTCAGTAATAGCAAATGACATTAGAGAAAAGTTTAATGCTCCTTGAACCGATGTCTCTAATGTCAATCAGCAAAAAATAAAATGTTTATCAAATGAGTCATAAAATGAGATTCTTAGCATGCAATCCAAGATAGACTTTTAAAAGCCACTTTATCAATATGAATAAAACCCTAAGACTGAGTAATCTTTGTCCTCCCTACCTTAGGAGAGCTAAGCCTATTAAAACATGTTTATTGGAGGCTGCATGATATGTTGAAAGAACATTGAGCTAAGGGCTATATTAGATTATACTCATTGATTGTATAAATTATTGAAGATAACAGCTGTATCTTTCACATCTGTGTTAATATCAATCGTAGGCTGCAAATAAGCTGAATCATCAGAAAAATTTGTGAGATAGCCAATGAGGTTGCTGGGTTTACTTTCACTCTGATTTTCACCTCAAAGATTTTTTAGATATTCCACTTCTGGGGAAAGCCATCTGAGATCATTATGTTGTAGAAAAGAAATAAGTAGGAAGTATATGAAATTTCCTTTTTCCCTCTTCTGGGGAGTTTATATTCCCATATCTTGATAATTCATTCTTACTACTGTTTTTCACTATTAGGGATTAGGGACACCCTGCAAAAAAATTTTTTTTGATTTAAAAACCATTAACATAGAAAAATGAAATTATTCTCTCTGAGGTAAAGTATTTTATTTGGTCACTATGCAGGGAGTCTGAGCAAGTATACAAAGTCACCTTAAGGACAATTACACAAAGTCACCTTAAGGATATTCTCAGATTTGCATGATTTGAATAAATCAGACTGAAAATATAAATGTGATTAAAGGAAGAAGTTGTCACTCAGAATGGATGGAGATAGGTAGTTGACCATAAAAGCAGAGAAAAGAAGCTCATGTTAACAGGACTAACCCAAGTCCTGTTTAATGGAAGAAAACTAATAAGGTGTTCTGGAATTTGGTTCCTACAGCCATTCCTACAGTGGAAATTGAACTTTGGGCCCTCTCAACACAAACATTTCATTAATTTCAGTGACATTTATGCTGGTTTCATGACTGGTTAACTCTCCATTATAGATGCCCACTATGGAAGCAAACTCCGAGGAGGAAGTTAGAGCAGAAGGTGAAATAAGAATTACGGAGGTTCTTACATGTTAAAATCTAGTGGGTGGGGACAAAAGGCATGGTTTTCATTTGAAAAGCCTATGAAGAGTTTCAACCTAGTGATGTAGACCCTCTCCTCAACTCACTGAAATCCACAAATTAATGCATCTTTGTTTAATTACAATATCATATTTGCCAATAAATGATCCATCATATGTTCATATGTGATTAAACATTGAATATGTACAACACCTACAATCTAGATAATCTATACTCACTCCATTAAAAGAATGGAACAAAACACCTGGGAAATAGTTTTAAATTTTTGCCCAGTGACCTACTGACGACATGGAGAACTGCTTGACTTGGGGAAGAATGATCAGTTCAACTAGAAAGATAATTCTAGTCCACTTGGTGAGACACTGACAGCTAATGGCAGACACTGTATACTAGTTGGGACCTCTGGTCTAAGTGGATAGACTTACACTCAACGAGCTTCACAACAGAGCTCAGCTTTCACAGCATAACTATCATGTTCACAGAACCTGCCACGGCACCTGGTACATAGCAGCCTCAACAAATATTAGTTGAATTAATAAGCCTGGGACAAGGTGTTTAAAGGGTCCATCTGAAATACAGCAGTAATAACTCTACCTACTCCTTAGGTTAATAGTGAGGTTTAAGTGAGTAAATTATTATAATGCTTACATGCCTGGCAAATAGTAAACTCTTAGTACACATGACCAATTAAGATTGAGACATTACAATCATTGATGTGGGAATTTTTGGAGAAAATAAAAATTATGATAGAACTATTTCCATGTTTCCCACATTTTACAGTTTATTTCAATAAAGCAATAGATAAAACTCTATTTTCAAAGTCTGAAAAAAAACTAAGATCACTTTTATGAATTAAGAAAACATTTGACTAAAAATTTAAAGGTGAAATGCAAATTTATTATCCTTGGTTCCATAAGAATGTCAACTGATGACTTTCAAGTTTTAAAAGTTAAGTTTGTTGGCTAATTTTCACATTAATATAACTTTAAAATCAAAACTCTGTCCTCTTCCTCCATTAACTATATTGTAAGCCTGAAACTACAGAGAGTCTGGTAATTGCAGCACATGTAAATGTCTTTATTGACACTGAATTTAAATTTCCAAGCCACATAACTATGGAAGACTTAAACATTATCTTGAATATTGTGAGCATCTTCTCTTTCAATCTACTACTGAATGAAGTGATTTTTGCATTAGTGCATATATATACAGTTGAACCTTGAACAACACAGATTTGAATGGCCTGGGTCTACTTACACATAATTTTTTTTTCAATAAATATATTGGAAAAGCTTTCAGAGATTTGCAATAATTTGAAAATAATTTACTTTTGCTAACTTACTTTATTGTAAGAATACAGTATGTAACATATATAACATACAAAATATGTGTCAATAGACTGTTGTTATCTGTAAGGCTACTAACTATTAGGCTACTAACTATCTGTAAGGTCAACTAACTATTAGGAAAGTTTTCGGGGAGTCAAAAGTTATATGCAGATTGTTGACTAAAGGGCATGGAGGGGTGCCCCTAACCCTATGTTGTTCAAAGGTTAGCTGTATTTGAGGAATTTTAGTTTCTATGTATTGATTCTATTATTAGTTCACACATGAATCAGTATAATATATTGTACTTTCGATTGTCAACACATCAGCCAATTGACATTTATTACCCCAATTATAGTTATTGCCTTTGAAATCATAACAATAAACAAACAAAAAATCTTAATCCCTTACCCAAAAACCTGCCACAGTCCCCCATTGACGGCAATATAAAATCTAATCTCATGTAAGATAAAAGACCCAGTAAATCCATTTCTGGCCTAACACCTCAGGCTTAGTCCTGCTGTTTAAATCCATTGCTCTTGCTGTTTCCTCTGTTGCCTCTACCTGGAACATTTTACCGTAGACATCCACTGGTTTGATACCTCATCTCCTTAGTTTTTTACACAAGTATCATCTTCTGCAGCTTTCAACTACTCCATTTCAAATTATAATCCACCTCCTACATTCCCTATCATATATGGATATCCTAAATCTATTCACAAACACACCACACACCACCACCACCATCACCAGATTAGAAGATTCTTGAGGCTGGACCTCTATGCTTGGCATGATCAATAAATATTTGTTGAATAAGTGAATAATTATCAGCCCATATATTTCAGTGTTCCTACCTTAATCTTCATGATCCCCAAGATAATAATCACTTGCTTACCCCAAACATGCCACATTCTCTCACTCCTTGATGACTTGCACATGCACTTATGTAAAAGTACCCCCTCCATCGCATTAACATGGAATATATTCATATATTGAGCAAATATTTATTGTATGCCTATCATGTGTCAGGCACAGTGCCTGGCATTGGGAATGTAGTCGGCACTAATATAGATAAGCCCCTGCCCTCGTGAGGCCACTATTGTATTAGGGAAATAATAGGTAATAAACATGTTTTTAAAAGTTTATTGATTATGATAATTACTATAAAGAACATAAAGAAAGTGATGTTATAGAAATAAATGGAGGATGGAGAGAGATACAATTGACATGGAACAGTCAAGAGGCTTCTTTCTGAAGGAGACAAGACTTCTAAGTTGAGGAAGAAAGGAATCATGTCACAATGAAAAGAGAGAGAGAGGGCAAAAATCATGAAGCAGCAAAAAGTTACGTTTATATTAAGGGAACTGAAAGACTGCCTTGTGATTGGACTGTATTAAAAGAAGGGAAGTGGAACTTGGAAAGGTAAGCAGCAACTGAAATAGCTAGAACCTCAGTGGACATAAAACCAGTTTGTGCTTGATTCCGAGGGAAATGAAGCCTTTGCAAAACTGCAAAATTTTTTCAGTGGCCCTGGTGAGAAATATTGGTCGCCTGTACAAAAGGAGAAGCATTGGAAAGAAGTGGATGATTTAGAAACTGCATTGTTCACGTGTACTGTAAGTTGGATAAGGGAAAGGAGGTATTAAGAATAACTCCTAGTTCTCTTTACTATGCTATGTAAATTGCTATGACCACAGTGGTACCTTTTACCAAAATATAAAAACAGAGGGCGAGCCAGATTTTCAAACATCTCTAAGTAAGTTTCATGATCCCTCAGGCTTGCTTAAATCTTCCTCTGGACTTACATTTAAGCTTGCATGTTAGAATATCTATTACATATTACAACATTGTATTTGTCTCTCTACAAGATCATAACTTCTTTGAAAACAGTGATCATATCTTTTAATCTTTGCATCAGCAGGCCTGGCACAGTGTCCAGTTCACAGAGTACTAGTGGACAAAGGGCAATAACTGAAGGAATAAACAAATAAATGTCAGAGGAGCTAAGAGAACAGGCAAGAATCCTAGTATCAGAACTATAGTAACTTCCAATCTTCTTGTAGGTTCTCTTAATTTACCACTATGTACAAACTTTGATCAAAATATATGAAAGCTTAGAAATTTCTTGCTAAAACTCTAAACTGCTTTAGATCTCCCAGTTGCTCAAAGATAGTATGTGAATTATTTCAATATGGTCTGCATAAATATAGAAGGAAACAAAAAAATGACCTTCCTCTTTTTCAATAGTCCTTGAGCTGCAGTTGGCCAAATAAGACTTATTTTATAATCAATAAAATCAGAAGAATACATTCTAAAGACATGAGAGCATCCACTTATCACTCTAAAAGTTAACCTTAATGTAAGTTTTGGAGGATATCTGTAAGATTTGTTACTCGGTTATTTTTTATTTCTTTGAAGAATGTTTGACGTAGGTGGACAGAGATCTGAGAGAAAGAAATGGATTCACTGCTTTGAAGGAGTCACGTGCATTATATTTTGTGCTGCACTCAGTGCCTATGACATGGTCTTAGTGGAAGATGAACAGGTGGTAAGTCTAACCAAAAATAAGGCCAGGGTGAAAAACAAGTGTTTGGGCTTGCCAACATTACAATCACATTTCCTAACCTGACAAAGGCCTGCCAAAAATAGGTGCTATTTCCAAATCCTTGTTAATAATGCCCCAATTAATATTTGCAAATAATAACCCTACATTCTCATCTTTTATACCTAACAGAACAGAATGCATGAAAGCCTTCTCCTGTTCAACAGTATCTGTAATCACAAGTATTTTGCAACCACCTCTATTGTCCTATTTCTCAATAAAAAAGATCTCTTCCAAGAAAAAATAACCAAAGTGCATCTTAGTATCTGCTTTCCAGAGTACTCTGGTAAGATTATTTTCTTTAATTCCACAGTACTAAATTCCTGTATAGCCATGTATTTTCCCATGTAGATCTTGACATGTAATATTTATGAGGTTGAGGCCTATGGTAATTTTTTGAGTCGTGTGTATGATCCAAATTGGAAAGAATCTTACAAATCAAGAGAAAAACCTCTCTACACAGTCAACATTAAGGCAAAGCTCTAATGAATAAATTGGAAGTAGTTAGATAGACCAGGGTTGCTACTCTATATATTAAACCACATTGGAAACTGTTATTTTAAGTACTATACTAGGAATGTAATTTTCTTCTTAACTGTCATTTTTAAAATATATTTCCTAGTGAAACCTTGTAATACTGTATTAGATCTCAGTAGCATCTCAAAGTTTGAATTAAGTTCCTGGACGGACAGCTTGATTGCATTTGATAGCAGTGACATCTTCTCTTTTTCCAGTTTTCCAGGTTCCGAGTTTTAATGCTGCTCCTGTTAGCCAGTGACTGTAAATGTTAGCTTCTGAAGAAGGGCTGTTTTACCTTTGGAGACAATTTTTCTTTTGTAAATACTTATATTCCCTGTTGTTTATGAAATTATATAAAGTAGAAATATTTATGATTTAAACACAGTTACAAGCCCAATTCCAACAGTTATGTGGGTAGCCCAGATGTTAATAGGAGCATGGCATTCTGTCAAAATAGCTATTTGTGCTAATCCATAATTAGTGTTTATATCTTTCTCCTATACTTATAAATATTAATTACAGTTCACATTTATCATGTGATTAATACAATCATTCTATATTGAATAATACACATTAAATATACACTCATAATTAAAGGCTGTATGTTTCCACTTAGTTTATTCTTAGAGCAGGTTTTAGTTTATAGAAAAAAATGAACAGAAAATACTGAATTCCCATATACTCCCTCTCCAGTCAGCTCCCAGTTTCTCCTATTATTAACATATTGCATGGATGTGGTACATTTGTTGCAATTGATGAATGGATATTGATACATCATTACCTAAAGTCCATAGTTTACATTAGGGTTAGTCTTTTGTGTTGTACAGTTCTACAGCTTTGACCAAATGCATGGTGTGTATAAATCATCACACTATCATGCAAAATAGTTTCACTGACATAAAAATCACCTGTGTTCCACCTATGTACATCTCTTCCCTCCCTGCCAAGCCCTGGTAACCACTGAACTTTTTATTTATTTACTTATTTGTTTGTTTGTTTGTTTATCTACCTATCTATTTAATTAATTAAAATATCACTAATTACAACCTTACATTGGTTTCAAATGTACATCACAGTGGTTCAACAGTCCCCGTCATAAACTTACATTGTGATTGCAAAGTATTGTGCTCCTATATGCCCCTCCCTCCGGCACCTGCCCTAACCCCTTGGTAACCATCAGTCACTTCTCATTGTCTGTGAGTCTGCTGCTATTTTGTTCCTTCTGTTTTGCTTTGTTTTTATATTCCACAAATAAGTGAAATCATATGGTATTTGTCTTTCTCTGCCTGGCTTATTTCACCAAGAATGCCCCCTAGATCCATCTATGTTGTTGTAAATGGCAGAATTTCTTTTCTTCTATGTCTGAATAACATTCCATTGTGTATATATACCACATCTTCTTTATCCATTCATCTACTGATGGACACTTAGATTGCTTCTGTATCTTGACCACTGCAATAGTGCAAGCGATAAACATAGGGATGCATGCATCTTTTCAAATCAGTGATTTTGTTTTCTTCAGATAAATTCCTAGGAGTGGAACTCCCGGGTCAAATGGTATTTCTATTTTTAGCTTTCTGAGAAAGCTCCATACTGCTTTCCACAACAGTTGCACCAATCTACATTCACACCAACAGTGTAGGAGGGTTCCTACTTCACATCCTCTCCAGCATTTGTTGTTTTCTGTCTTTTGGATGTTGACCATCCTAACTTGTGTGAGGTGATACCTCATTGTGGTTTTTTGATTTGCATTTCCCTAATGATTAGTGATGTGAAGCATCTTTTCCTGTGCCTGCTGCCCATCCATATTTCTTCTTTGGAGAAGTGTCTATTCAGGTCTTCCACCCATTTTTTAATCAGGTTATTTGATTTTTGGGTATTGAGGTGTGTGAGTTCTTTATATATTTTGGATGTTAAGCCTTTATCAGATGAGTCTTTTACAAATATATTCTCCCATACTGTAGGATGACTTTTTGTTCTGCTGATGATGTCCTTTGTCATACAGAAGCTTTTTAGTTTGATGTAGTCCCACTTGTCCATTTCTGATTTGTTTCCTTTGTCCAGGAAAAAAAATTGCTCATGCTTACATTCAAGAGATTTTTGCTGATGTTTTCTTCTAAGAGTTTTATGGTTTCATGACTTACATTCAGGTCTCTGATCCATTTCAAGTTTACTTTTGTGTATGGAGTTGGACAATAATCAGCTTCATTTTCTTACATGTAGCTGGCCAGTTTCCCCAACGCCAGTTGCTGAAGAGGCTGTCTTTTCCCCATTCTATATTCATGGTTCTTTTATCATATATTAATTTAGCATATATGGGTTTATATCTGGGCTCTTTATTCTGTTCCATTGATCTATGGGTGTGTTCTTGTGCCAGTGTACCAAACTGTTTTGATTATTGGAGCTTTGTAGTAGAGCTTGAAGTCAGGGAGCATAATCCCCCCAGCTTTGTTCTTCCTTCTCAGGATTGGTTTGGTTATTCAAGGTCTTTTGATCTTTTTACTGTAGTTATAGTTTTACCCTTTCCAGAATGTCCTGTCACTGGAATCATACAGTATATGGTATTGTCTGATTGACTTCTTTCACTTTTCAATTTTAAGTGAATATGCATTTAAATTTACTCTGTGTCTTCTTATGCATTGATAGTTCATTTATTTTTATTGATGAATAATATTCCATTTCATAAGCAAACCAGTTTCTATATCCTTTCACCTATTGAAGGATATCTTGGTTGCTTCCAGTTTTTGGCAATTATGAATAAAGCTGCTATAATCATCCACATGCAGGTTTTTGCGTGCATGTAAGTTTTTGTGTAGAAGTGCAACTGCTCAGTTGTATGGTCAGACTATATTTAGTTTCATAAGAAACTGCCAAACTGACTTGCAAAGTTTTTGCATTCCAAGCAGCAATGAATATGAGTTCCAGGGGATCCACATCTTTGGTAACACTTGGTGTTGTCAGTATTTTGGATTTTAGCAGTGTTAACATAGTTTTAAAGATTGTCCCTCACAGAATTTCTCTCCTAGATATATAAAGTGGGGGAACAAAATCTTATCTCCTAGGAAAATCTTTATGCTACTGCCCTACCTGTTAGGTCCCCACTAAACCATTCTGCTACAAAGCCAATCAACAGGTCACTTTAGTTGTCTTGTATTTATTAGCCTTACTATTTTATTTCTGCCTTTCCTCATTCTATGTTTCCTACTACGAGGCTTAACTTTCCCAAGTACAGCCTTCATTAGCTCTTCAGTTAGCTCTATTGAAACTAGTCAAGAACAGCTCTTTATAATCTTAACGTATCTCATCGCAGCCAGTTTGTTTAGTTAGGGACATAGTCCATGATTTGGCTCAGATCATCTATTCTATCTTCTGATCATTCCTTGACAAAAATCTGTCACACTCATCTGACCAGATTCTCTAAAGTGCACATTCTCTAAAGGGTTGCTTTTCAACCCTACCCTCAGGGTACATGCTATTTCCACTCTCACTTTCTGGCTTTCACGCATACTATTTTTCTTCTCTCTTTTACCTACCCCTCAAGGTCCAGCTCAATACCACCTTATTCTGTAGTTTACTCATCTATACTTTGTTTTCTTTTAACTTATATTAAAACACATGCACTTATGTATACATCCACACACAAATCCTTAGATATATACATGGACTTCATTACTCACTTTGTTGTATAAATATGTTAGTATTTCTACTGTATTATGAGTTTTTTGATGCAAAGGTTCTATTTTAGCCACCTGAGTCATTTGTTGGAGTAAGGATAGTTTTTAGCACAAAGTCGATGTATAAATTCCTGATCATTGCCATTTTTACTTTTCTATACTGAGTATACCAAATTACAGCAAAAGTAAACTCTTAAAACTCACTAAAATTTTAAGTTTATTCTTTTTAAAAAGTAATTAATGTGTTCTTTTTCTTTTTTTAACAAGGGCCAAATACATTTGAAGATGCAGGGAACTACATCAAGAATCAGTTTCTAGACCTGAATTTAAGAAAAGAAGATAAGGAAATTTATTCTCACATGACCTGTGCTACAGATACCCAAAATGTCAAGTTCGTGTTTGATGCAGTTACAGATATAATAATCAAAGAGAATCTGAAAGACTGTGGGCTTTTCTAATCAATCCTTTTTTCTTCCACTCTTGCTCATGTAGGTTTTTCAAGATTAAAAGGAAAGGTGCTGTGTGACATGTTTAGTTTAAATAGATATAAACTTATCCAGAAATATAATGTGTTACAAGGCAAACTTTTTTTCACAAAAATTTTAATGTACTGCCACCTTTATTTGGATAAGATTTCATTTCTATGGGACAATGAGGATGGGGTTATCTTTGATGTCCTCATGTCTTGGAAACTGGTATATTTTGATAATGTTCAGTGACACTGAATTTACTTTGAACTGCATCTCTGCATTGTGCCTATTTTTAATCATAGACAATGAAAAATGCAAGATATTCCATATTATTTCCATTGGCCAGATTTTGAGAGGCATTCATTTTTGCTGAGAATGTAACTGTGCCTATATGTAGAAACTATTCAGAGATGACATATTTGGTATTTTATTGATCAGTTAATCCTATTTAGTCAGTTGCAAATGAAATGTATATTATACATGTACCTGTTGATGGGAAATTATATATGCAAAAGAAATACAATTTTTTCTGCTACATTTTTTTCCCTTGAGAAAAAATCATTAATGTTGAATTTACCCTTAGAATTGAGGATTCCAATAATATATCCTTTTGCAACAACCTAGTTGAAAACAGGACCATGTTTGGTCGAGTACATAGTGTAAAGCTGTTCAGGCTGAATAAAAGCCCTCGATAGACATTTCTCACATTTTATTCTAGAGTGGCATGGAACATTATTATAATTAATGGTTTTGGAACAACAATTCTAGACTGCAAGAGAGAAAAATAACTCTATGTCTCAGCACTAGTATATTTTGATTTTATGAATAAGAAGTTGGAAGTAAAAACATGTAATTAAGGAGTTTTTTAGAAGAGAAACATGGAGTCTCTCTTTTAGTACTGTATGGTCTATTCTAAATGTCATATAGCATGCCAATGGTGAGGACCACTTTTTAAAAGATAACTTGGTGCCTTAAAAATGAAATCATATTATTTACAAACAGAAAAGAATGACTTTTTTAAAAGTGTGCTCTTTAACAACATATACTTTTTAAACATGTCTCAATATTATTTACCCTCTATACTTGTAGAAGGTGACAGGTCAGAATAGTAGGTCAGTGCATAAGATTTATAACCACTCTGAAAAGAGAACTAATTAGGTTTTTATAAATTAGATGAGATAAAGGAAATATAAATGAAGCAATCTGCCAATCTAGTTCAGAATTTAGGTAGCTCTCAGCATCTCAGTGCCACTACTTCATTGTTCTGTAATACATTTCCATTCTAAACACATAACAATGATCGCTAATGGAGTTAAGTAACCTTGACTAGAGTCTCTCTGGCCCTATTTTCAAAAATACAAAGAAGTTGTCAACAAATACAGTTTAATAAAAAAAGCCACAGTAAGAAAAAGTAATTTGAACTGCAGCATACAGATTATTAAGGAGTCTCTGATACCACAGACAAAAAAAATGAGGAAATATTCAGTTTAGGTATTTGATATTTTCTGATTAAGAACCAATATCTATGTAACAACAGCCCAGTGTTTTGCTAAGAGATAGTCAATGCTATGAGATTGTAAATTAAGATTACAAATGCTAAAATTTTCACTCATTGCTTTGGCTTTTTTTTTCCCCCTCCCATTCTATTTTAACCTGTTTTCTTCATCAGTATGAAGAGAATTTTCCAGAAAGGAGTAAGACATATTAAAAAATATAACTGTTATTAGATTTTAACTGACTTGCTTTGAGGGGTTCCTCTTTTAGATAACATAGGTGGAAAGGGTGGGGTCAGAAATGATTCAATTTGTTTTTGAAAAACACATAACTCACTTCAATCTGTGCAAAAACAATTGACAGATATCAATATTTATTTATGAAATATTATTCTCTGAGACTTTGAATAAGTTAAGTGATCAAACAAAAATTAGAGGAGTCAGTTTTGATTTTTTCTTTTAAAAAAGCTGTTAAATTCCTTCCAATCTTATGACTGAAATTTAAAATCTTTTTTACAATCAACGATACTTGCTATGCTAAACAATGAATTTTAATTAAGACAAAAAATTTTAATAGCGAAAAATAAAATAGATGTTTGCATTACTTTTTTAAATCATTGCACTCCTTAAAATTGGGTCTCTTTCTGATTTTACTTTTGAAATTTTTAACAAAAAAAAGGTGGGAGTAGATGCACACAATATTTTGGGCTAACAAAGAAAGTGACAAAGTGGAAAATGTGGAAAGCTATTCATTAGCTGAAAGACACTCACACTGAGACCAGCAATGTTAACGTTAGTTAGAAATGAAACACTTGTTTCAATTGAAAATTCAACCTTAATTTTAAATGGACAGTTGGTGTTCTTGCTTTTATAGTGTCTCTAAGAAGCAGTCCTAGTTTGTCATTCAGAGTTCAATATGATTACACTGATATTTTTCTGTGAGTTTTCACTTCCTGACTCCGAATGTTTCCAAATCCTGCTTGTCTCAGTTTGTAATACTCCCAACGCATCCATTTGTAAGATGTGTCCAATCGTACACATGCTGTTCTACCTCAGAGACCTGGTGGAGGCTTACATCTAATGGGGCCATTAACAACTAGTTCTTGCAAAGTTCTCCCAGCAGCATGAACTGGTCAATATACGAAGCTCTGCATCTTGGACTAGTGACCAGAGTTAAATGAAGACTAGTAACTGGATATACCTTTGAGCCAAAATATAAAAGCTGGTAAGTCTACAAAGAAGCTTTATGGAAAAGGGGTTTCAAATCCTGTGGAATTTACAATACACATTATAGATATCCAATATCCTATACATTAACAAAATTTATAAACAAGTAACAGTCTTTGTGTACATCATACAAGTGGACAAACTACAGTTTCAGGCCAATCGGTCTGTTCTATTACAAAATTTCTTGCTTGATCTATTATCCTATTTAATCACAAAATATATTTTTAAATAATTGCAGAGAATCACTCAGGTTTGACTTAAACACTATGTACATACAGAAAAATAAGTCTTTTTTGTAGATTTATGTGTTTTTACTGTGTTATACCACTTCAGAATCAGAGGTGGTGTGTTGTTTAACATGTATGGCTACTAAAAAAACATTTGTAGGGACTGTAGGCAAAACGGTGGCTCCTCTGGCTTAGGGTAGCTTTGAAAATAGAGAGAACCCTCGTGGGGGCAGAGAAACATTCACTAGATAATATAATCAGTTAACGTCCTCTTACCACTTAGGCCTTTTCTGACATTCTTTACAAACTAGTCTGTAGCCACAGGGGGGCACACTTACATCATGTTTTTCTACCCAAATGTTGCAGACATAATAAATTTAGATTACCAACTGCTTTAATAAAACAGATAATAAAATCCTATTAAAAATCATAGTTCATTTTGTGCTCAAGCTCAGTAGTGTATGATAATTTGATAATCATAATACACACACTATTTTAGTCAAGTTTTGTGAAAATAAAATTATTGAAACATCTCTAAACATTTTTAGGGTTATACAAAAATAGCTAGGTCTTTTCTCCTTTTTTTTCCCACCATGTTCAAATTGTTTGTTACTATTAATTGTGTAAAGTGTGTTTTTCCATTAATCTGTATTGTGCCTAAGATCTTGATTAGCTTATAGTGAAAGGTAGAAAAATAATTGATGTCTAACAACTGTTTTGTGAATAATCAACTGGCTGCTTATTAATGTGTATCTTTTCAGTAAATTAAAGCAAAATTCCATTCAGCTATAACTTCAACCATTCCATTATTCTGTTTATTGCAACTTGTTCCACAACCAACACTCCATCAAATTCAGAGGAAAATGAGTACTTTGTGACATTCTGCTACTAACAGCACTGCTGATGCCAACACATTTTTCATTAGTAATAGCAAAATTTTTGTTCTAAACCACATTTGTCACACTGTTAGGAAACAGGCACATGAAAGAAAAAGGAAATAAAAAGACCTTATGTACTTCACAGAGTCAGTAGTGACCCTCTAAATTTTATTCCTTTCAGATAAAGAATAATGTATGAGACACACAAGCAAAGTGATCATTTGAAAGACATTTATATTTTTTAAGTTGGTCAGACTGAAACAAAACCTAGCACACATATGTGAATAAAAATTATTTTTATCTATATATATTGCTATTTCCTTTCTGAAAAAGAAAAATGATCAAATATTCAATGCCATTACAGTATCAAAACCAATGGAGAATATTTCTATTTTAACATATTAAAAGCTTTACATTAGAGGAAATACTAGTCTCTACTATATTTGAGAAACAATCACTCCATATTTTTATATATATGGTGTATGCCCAACAATAATGTTTTATCAACTAGCGGAGTAGCATAATCATCTCCACCTTCTGAAAGAAAAGGCAGAGCATTCTTCTATAAAAAATATATAAGCCACTTTTACATTACGTCAAAACAGACACCAATGCTTATTCTTTTTTCATAATTCTGTTCTTTTGTTAATCTAAAAAGAAGTATTGCTTCATAATCTTATACAACAGTCACACCATTTTATTATAGAAGGTAATGGGGCCATCATATTCTGGACCACCATGCTTAGAAGGCTTCAGTACACTTGGAAATCCTAACAGCAAATTGTTCATCAATTACAACATTGTGAATCTGTGGTGAAAAGTTCTCCTGAAGTGCGTTCACCCCCACTGGAACAGGTGACATGGTCATTATAGGGAACCCTAAGGTGCTTGAGACTTGAGCCGAAATCTCACTTCTAGCCTCAGCTGTACCCCTATGGGACTTTGAAAATTTTAATTTTTCTAGATGGTTTTCATTCACAACTATGGGTGACCAGAGTAGATTAAACAATCACCATAGACCAATATAGATTGAGCTTCCAAGTCAGCAATTTCTTTTGAAAACTGACACCAGAGTAAGCTTGTCTTACTGAAAGGAAACAAAACCAAGAAGAGAAAGGATATGTAAGGGATTTTTAATTAACACGTAGAAAATGACTTTACGTTTATGTTTAAAAACTGTGATATCTTTTCGTCAGTTTTAAATTGAGGGCTTAAAAGTGTTATTTTGCTGAGAAGAAGAATCAAGCACCTAACATCACCCTGTTCATTGTTCAGCCTGATAGACCATCCCTTGTCATCCAAGGGAGGGAATGCATTGGTTAATGTATAAAAACTTTATTAAAGAATAATGTGAGAACTTGGTAAAATTACCAAGCACTGAATTAAACACTTAAAATGGTGAATATATAAATTATTCATGAAAATAAAAATAATAAAGATGATTTTTAAAAAGAATAACATGGCACTCATTTTTCCCCATAGTATCTCACATATGTAATGGAACTAGCAAACACTTAATAAATTTATAAACAATGAGTTCATATTCACCATGATTACCTTTCAGACTGAAACAGAAATAGTCCAAACTCTAATATCCCTGCCTCTCTAGGACCACCCGTCATGGTTGGTTCCTTAAAAGTAATCATTTAGTTTTGCTTTTTAAAAACTAGAAAGCTGAGATCATTCTCATGCTGAAATAAAGTTCCAGGATAACTTCCAGTGCTCAGGGCACATGGCCCAGTCCTTCACACGGCAGGTCCTCGGCGCTTGCTATTTTGTTGTCAGAGCTGCCCTCTCCCACTCTGTGCCTTATTAGCGCCTCAAATCTTAAGTTAGAGTTCACCTCTTGAAACAGGGGTTCCCAGACCTCACAGATGGAAGTTCATCTGCTTCATACTTTTATACTTCATAATAATTTCACTCTTTATGACTGAGATTTACAATGGAATATTTACTTGTGTGACTGTTACATTTGTTTGCCACCCTACTGCATGTAAGTTTCCTAAGGGTGAAGCCCACATACAGGTTTTCCACAGTGAGTTTGATGGCAAAGTAGGAACTAATGAATATCAGTGAATTAATGAAAAAACTTTCCAAAGATTATTTACCAGTTCCTCCTAGAAAGCCTTTTCTCTTGGCTTACAGAATGTACTTCTCTGATTTTTCTCCTGTGTCTCAAACTCCTCTGATCTTCCTGCAAATGCTAGTATTACTGAAAATACTTATCCATACCATCTTATTACTCTACATATTCTCTATTAGGAATCTTAAGTATTTTCCTGGTTTCATTTTATTCTAGGCAAGATCAGTCTCCTGTTCTCTAGCTGTATATCTTAATTGCTTCTTTGGACATATACATACAAAATTCAACATTTGCAAAATTAAACTCATGATTTAATGAATTTAACTAAATTTAAGCTCATCAAATCTTTTCCTCCTCCCATCATCTATCTCAGTTGTTCAGCCCAAACCTTAGGTTTTAACCTTTTCTCTCACCTGTTACCCACTTCAAATTACTCAAGAAGTTGTAGTGATTTTACATGCTAAATATTTCTTTGATTATTTGCTTTTTTCCATCATTGCTTCCCCTTGTCTAGTTCAAGTTCCTCTCTTGCAGAGATTCTCAGAAGAGCTCCTTAAACTGTCCACCCTGCATCAATTCTTGCCACTTCCAATCTATTTTCCATCCAACTAATAGGTTGATGATGATTTGTCTCAAATGCAGGACAATTACACTACATGATTTCAGACGCTTCTGTGGTTTTTCAGTACTACGAAGTCTAACTGCCATGATGTTTAACTATTCTTCATGATCTAGTACCTCTTCTCTAGCCAATATTTTGCTATTCTTCAGTTTAAATCCACTAGCAAAAGTGTTCCCTCCTAGGATATTATTTCTTCTCCCCCATTTTTTCACGATTAATTCAAGCTTTAGACTTTTACTTTTTTCAGAAATTATCTCCTCACTGGCCAGGTCTTGGCTACCTACCTGTCCTATGTGTTCCCTGACTACCTTGCACCCCCTTCTTTGTAGGCCTTATTATGGTAATGAAGCCAAGTAAATCCTTTTCAGCCCCTGTGAAGAGTATGCAAAGCAGACAGTCCACTTTAAGATAAGCATAGTTATATGTTCTGATAAGTGTGTGTGTGTGTTTTAAAGTTTCCAGCTCTGTCTTAATGTTTTTGGTGAGGTAGGGAGGAATAAAAATGTCTAAAAGAAATGATGTATCATGATTAAAAAGACATGTTTTTTTCCCATCCAATTCAGACTTGAAAAAAATCTTGAATGCACTTGGCAAAGTTTCCAATTGATAAGTCTTACATATTTATTTTATATTCCAAATGAGGCTACATGCAATCAGTCTCTGTTTTCTCTAGCCATTTATTATGTCCAATTAGTAAAAAGAGGAATTACACAAGCTCCTACAGAGGACGCCAGATCCGTCACTATTCAAAGAAATAACAGCACTATCCTAAAGACATTGGGGAGAAAGCAACATCTCTCCTGCTTTTGCTGTGACATTGCCTCAGTACAAAGAGACCCATCTAATGTTTCAGAAGCCTTGAAATGAGATTGCTGATCCAGAGCAGACACAGAAGTCCTATCAATGGATGTTTTGAGGCCTTTGATAATAACAGGAGCACATCACAATGCCCTATAGCAATTAGTCCATTACTTAGAAAATCATAAACCTTAAAATGTGAACAGTTTTGTCTGCTTGTAAAGCTACAATTAATGTTATAGGAAGCCCTGTCTTAGAAGAACAAAACAAAATAATAATCAATAGAACCTTTACAAATTATTAAAGGGTGACCTGTTTATATTTACTACTAGAATTTTGATGTTCTTTTTTAAAAACTGCCTTCAAGCCTTTCCAAAGTACTTTCTGTCCCCTTAATAACAAGAAAGACTGAACTGCATACTTACACAACCACAATAAATCGTATTTCACCAAAGTATCGGTGACTTTTAAAGCTAGTACCACCCATTACCCCCATCTGTGATATTTCAAAAGATTATAAACCATAAACCTGATCAAAGTGTATGGAGCTTTGGAAAATGCTTACATTTCAAAACTTACCATATAACTTGGAGAATTTATGAGCAGATTAATTACCCTTCAATATCTATAAATATAAGTAGATAATAGTGGATAAAATACAATTCTTAGTTATATGTTTTCTATAATTTGAATATATTGTTTTAATTTCTCACATTTTAACATATCTTTACATTAAAAAATGTCCTTCACTGAGGTATAGAAGAATATATTTAGTTGTTTGTAATAGATTTCAGTTGAAAATCAATAAAGATTTATTCTTGATAAAGTTTAGCAATGATCTTTGTGATCTCTGATACACATCTAGGAGTTCCATTAAGCGTGTGTGTGTGTGTAACTTAAGGAAATCATCATAAAATTTGTAGATTTCTTCTACTGTCCTTCTTTAAATTTATAAACTCCTCAAATCAAGCAAATCTCAGTAGTTTGGTCTTCCTGCTATAAAGTATGGGGTCAGATTGCTGCATACAATCACCTACACCATCTTATGTGCTTTTTACACTAAAGAAAGCTTCCAGTTACTTAGTCTTTCCTGAACTCACAAATTTAAATCCAGTTAGGGGTTGTAAATTTTTTTGACACAATTCATGGTACTTTTTAAATGAAAAATTAAGTTAAAAAACTTTTAAGAAAGATTCAGTGAATTTCCACTGTCCATGGACTCAGTCTAATTGTGTTTCAATGCTAGCATCATTATAACTAGCATCAGTTTTAATGTTTAAAGAGAATTGAAGAGGCAAACTTCCCCTCAATCATAATGATCAGACTAAATTACAAACAACTTGCAATCTATTAATCTCACAAAGCATGAATGGTGAATGTACACACTTTGACTTTCTGATAATCATATAATAGTCTACAAAATGTGTTGTTACCTTCTGAAAAAAAGTATTTTCACTTAGAAAGTGTTTTCTTTTCTTTCAGTTAAATCAAGCCTTATTCCATGAGAGGCCTATCTTTAAACCTCATCTCAGCAGAGGCCCAGCAGATGTCTGTTTATATTACTTTTGTGAGCTATGGCAACAAAATGCCCAGCTGAGCCCATAGCATTTCATAAGAGCTCCAAACCCAGGAGGTTGGCATATCAAACATCCACATACTAATTGTGACATTAATCTCCAACCATCATCTGACTATGGATGTTAGAGCTATATTGGAAGCATTGCAGTTTTAAACCACTTCATCAACTCATGTGTGCCATATTTTATTACTATTCCAACAAGCAGAGCAAGAATAGTATAGCTGAGTATGAATTTTGAAAGGACAAAGCTCAGTTTAGATACACAAGTTGTACAAGCAGAATATAAAACTGTGCCATCGAGAACTCAAAGGGCATTATTTATTCTTGATCACCTGTCTATATGGGGGATTTCTTACTACTTTAGGGAGCTTTCAAACTACTCGAAGATTTGCTCCTTTAAGCCCTGGTATCTTAGTTCAACAGTATTACAGACTATTCTGTCTCATGAGGCAGAATACATTCAACATATCTTATCCTTTCCTTAATATCCCAGAATCATTGTGATGAACAATAATCATTATATTGTAACTCAACCATGGTTGAGTTTCAATTTGGGCATGTGGGATTTGTTTTATTCTTTGTCACATGGACTCATCTGTGTGAGGAGCTAATAGGAGTGACCTGGAGAAAAAGCTCTTGCCTTTAAAGACAAAAGAGCAAGAGAAACAGCCTCTCAAGTGCGGACAGAACACAAGTAGAGAACAGCGCCAAGTAAGGTTAGAACTTCAGTTAGTCATCTGGACTGATACTCAGCTCTCTGATTAGCTGAATAGCCTGGAGTAAAATTCTTAACTCCTTAGTATCCACATCCATAAACATGAGGAAAGTAACTACAGGAATAAATGAGATAATATGTGTGGAATGCTCAGAAGAGTGCCTGATAATCTAACCTTGTTAGAAATTTTTGGTTATTAATGGAGAGGCAGAAAAATTAACATGCAGCTGTAACGTTGTACATAAACTATGAAGAGGGTTTGTTGTGTAACAGAGGAGCTGATTGAGCAGGGGGAAGGGATTTGAAGAAGGTGTGGGCAAAAGAGGAAGAGACTAGGAAGAAATGTCCTTTAAAAGGTTAACACATTGATTAAAAGGATGATGCTAGAGGGTTTTTCTATATATACTGCAAATATTGGTCCATCTTACAGGTAGGATCTGACTTTAGCAACCCTTATTTCATCTCTACTATATGTTTAATAATTAAATTCATGGTGTTAGGCCTCAGAACTATTTTTATTAATTTATTTGATCATCCTTCCATCTACCTATCCATCTATCCATTAACCCATTCACTTAGTCATTCAATTTTTCAACAAAGAGCTACTATACATAGGCACTTTGAAAGGTTCTATGGAATCATGCAACTTCAAGAGCTCTGCTACAAATATAGTTTCAAATAAATAGAACAAGGTTTCCCTTCAAAACTCCAGCAAAAATAAGGTTGAGAGATTAGCTTTGTCAGACAAATTTTTGATATATGAGGTTAAATCAAGCTAAACATTTCTTTAATGCTGTGTTTCTTTGAGACAGACACACAGATTAAGAACTCTTTTGTGGAATCCCTTTTTTTCTGGCTAGTGTTTTGGGAAATACAGTGTGGGAAACATAGATTTTCCCACACCCTAAGTTAATAGCAAGAATGTTGTTACATGGACTTTGTGACAGGTTTTTGGTCAAAGGCCTTTTCTAGTTACTTCCTGGTTTCCAGTTATGTTCAGCATAAGGTGATGTGGCCACCAGACTTCAGCACAGTAATAGGCAATTTTGATGACCAAGTCCAGGTAGCAAGAGAAGTAGCAAAGTCCTGGGTCTGGCAAGGCCAGCTTGTAGCTAGTGGTGTTGTACCAGGAATCAGAACTGCTTTTTTCTGAATACGGCTTAGATAATATTTTATGCAGAAACTTTATTTACAAAAAGAAAAACAAAAAACAAACCCTGAATAAGGTGAGGCCTTTAGAGTTCTCCAGAGACTTAACTTTCATCCCGACTCTCTGAAGTGAATGACGCAGTCATCTTTAAATTAGGAAACTGTAATCCTGAACCACAAATCCTACCCTAGCAGAAATCTTAATTATTCCTAAATTAGAACCATTAGAATGTCATTAATTTGACTTACCATTTTAAAATGCTGAACCAAAGACAAGATCCTCTCTCTCTTTCCTTAGGAAACCACCTGCCCCTTTGTATAAAATCAGTATGAGGTCATTCATCTAAGTACAACTCTTCCTTGACACTCTAATTTTTCACTAAAATACTGTTGGAATAATCTTAACTTGGCTTTCTCAGTCTGGCTATTTTCCAGGTGATTTAACCCACGCAGTTGAGTCTAGAAAAATGTAAGCACTTAGGTTGAGATTTCCCAAAAGAACACACAGTAAAATGTGTGAGATATAATTACATCACTGTGAATTAGGATAATTACACATTGTTGGCTATAACCATGCCATCAGCATCTAGTCTTAACTAACATATCTTCAACCTCAAGACATAACAATTTCTTTATCACACAGAAGGACAAACATGTTTCTGCCCTTAGCAAAAAGTTGGTCAGTTGAAATCAGTGTACTTATGAATCAGGAAAAAGAAAGCAACACTTGTAGTCTATCATAAATAACCTTAAGTTTGATTTTGGACTACATTAATATGAACACATGGGTGGAAGAAAAAAATGAAGGTAGAAAGGACATACATTTTCCTTAAGCCAGATAGATAATGTCATTGGTTTTTCCTTAACACTACGTCTGTTAGGAATATATTAACTATATTAGACTGATTTTTTTTCCAAAATTGCCTTCCTGATACCAGAGATGTCTGTCTAAAAAATAGGGGTTCTGCTTTGATTCTGTTGCTTTGAAAAACACTGAAAAATTTGTGATCCTTTCATTAGGCAGTAGGGGAAATAACACTTAAAACAACAGAAACAAAACACTCATTGAATTAAGTTTTATTTTCACTTGTATTTTTTCAGTTTAAATGTTAACAAAGCACTTAAGCCATATTCCAACTTAGACATCTGGGGGAAAAGTGGTGGGTAAGATTAGTGTCTTCTTTCAAAATAGACTACTCTAGTAAAGGAGATAAGCTATTTATATCAAGAGGAATTACACAAAAAGGTAATATCTCCAATTTTGCATTTACTAAATCATTCACCTATTCATTTACTCAGTAACTGAGTAAATGAATAGGCATTGTGTTACTGAATAGGCATTGCGTTAAATTAGGGGGCTATAATAGCAAAAACAAGCACAAGTTCTACCTTCATGGAACTTCTAGTCCAGGAGGGAGAAAGCCATTACACATATCAATAACATAATAAGTATAAAATGCAGTATATGCTATAAAAGCAGTGAATATGATCCCATTAGCACATAAATGCAAACAGTGATCTAGTCAGAGGGGCCAGGAAGTTCTCCTGAGAAAATAACCTTGAACTGAGGGTGAGAAGGCAGTAATGAGATGAAGAGAGGAAAAGAACTATTCTAGGCCACAGGAAGCACATTGTGCAAAGACCCTGAGGTAAGTGAAATTATAGTTCATGTAAAGACTGTGGTGACTGGAGCTCTAAAAGGAAGGAGAGAATAAAGTGAGGTAAGGTTGAAAAGACCAGACTACAGGGGTCTTTTAAGATATATTAAGGATTTTTGGCTTAATTTTAAAAACAAGTGTTTGGGGCTGGGATGGCATGATTAAGATTTGGAAATTTGGAAAGATCAACTTGGCTGTCGTGTAGAGAAATGACTAAGGGAAAGAAGATGAGATTTGTATAGATGAGTGGGCAGCTATTCAAAATGTTCCAAAAGGAGATAATAACCTGAAGTAGTGCAATAGAGAAGGAGAACAAAATGGCAGACATATTTCTAATGTATTCTGGATGCCAAACCAGAGACCATGGTGGTTAATTCATCACTATCAGATATGGGAAGGGCTAATGGGCGGTCAGGAGGTAGAAATTTCAGGGGTGGTGGTGACTTACCGAGACAGAGAATTGTAGAAGAGGATCAGGTTTGAGGAAGGAAGAGGACGTACCTCAGAATGGTTTTGGATATGATGACTTTGAAGTGCCCTGAGATGACCTTGCAGAGCTGATCAGGAAGTTGGAAATTCTGATCCAGAAGTCAGGGGAGAAGTCTGGACTGAAGATAGACATTTTTGAATCATCAAGAAATAGATAGTAATAGGAACTGTGGGCACCAATAAGATTGTCTAAAGATACAGATTAGGAAGAAAAAGAGCTTGGGATACAGCCTTGAAGAATTATAAATAACAATTGTTTGGCAAAGAGGAGGAGATTGCAAAGGAGACTGACAAGTAAAGGAAAATAAAAGAGGAATTCAGACCAGGGAGTGCAGGAATAAGGCAACATGGGAGAATGTTCCCAACATGGAGACAAGCAATCAATAGTTTTACATTTGGAAAAAGGTCAGCAAAGATGAAGCCTGAAAAATATCCACTGGACTTAGGGACACTGGTGTCACTGATAACATTTTGACAAAGTGATACAGCTAGAAGTCAGAGTCCAGGAATAAGAGGATAATGATGACAATGAGTGCTGACAACCCCTCCTACCAAGACTTCAGTGGCCCCGTCCCTCTCTGAGATATTGATGGTCTCTGAGTTCTTTCCCTCTACTCAAACAAATGTAACATAACTGCATCAGAAGATCCACCCTAGTTTTACCATAGTTAACAACTTAACCTTCAGTAAATAAGTTAACTACCATTAAATAAAGCTCGCTTAGTTAAAAGGGAAGAATTATCCTTACTTGATGGATCTCCATGAATGCTCAGTGGGATAGGGAGTCCAAAGTGCTTGCACATTTCCTGATTGTAGATCTCAATGATTATCAGTTGAATTTGAATGCAACTCATCTATATACGATATCTTTTATCCAGTGATAAAAACAAGACAAAAGGCCCCAAGTGGTAAATCCCTCATCACCAAACTGAGACTTAAGTACAGTTTTAGCTTTCCCAGAAATGGACTCATAAACCAGTAGATCAGAAATTGCCTGATAAGCACTAGTTAGGTAATCTGTCTACCATCTTCTAACGCAAAATAATCGTGTGATAACCAACCTGTTTTTTCCCTAGTATAACTTCTTCCTGCTCCTTCCCACCTATAAAGTCTCCTTTTGTACTGCTTCTCCGAGCTCCTTTCTAAAGGCTAGATTGGATGCTGCCCCATTCATAAATCATTGAATAAAGCCAATAAGATGTTTAAAATTTACTTTGTTGGATTTTACTTTTTAATGCCAGTTTCCACTTAGAACTACATGTAAAAATGAATAAGATTGATATAAAATGCTGGTGAGAAAATTAAATTCTAAATAATCAACTTAGATTAGGTTGAATCAAGAAGATATGTTCTTTTAAACTTTATAATCATCACATTACTTTAAAATAGACAGTGCACTATTTCAGACCAAGTATTCTAAAAAAGTAAAACACACACACACAGAGGGAAGATTAGTTCAAGTAATGTACAATAACATTCTTATGACTACTGCAAGATTAAGAGGTTGGCTTTACAATAATTTATTTGATAATTTAGTTTGCAATCTTTTCACTTAAGGAGAATTTATAAATTTGCAGAGATGAAATAATAATATTTATAATTTGCTTTCATCACTTTCACTTTTAATATTAGGGATGGGCAAAAATATTCTACACAAAATAGAAATATAATTACCATGCACTCTCTTGGGGTTGCAAATTAAAAGGAAAAACAAGCATAAACATGAAGAAATAGAAGAATGGCAGAAGAGAAAAATCCAAGAGCCATTTTACAAAAGGATGGTGGAAAATCATGAATTTTAAAAAATATATTCATTTTCTTTTGTGTGTTACGTCTTTGAGATCGCAAACAGAACTAAACTAGAAGCAGGCAATCTTACAAGTGATTAAGAGCAGAAGGAATATCTCTTGATCCTCTCATTTTTTGATAAACAGTTGGAAAACTAAGAGAGAAGCAATAATTCCAGAAGAAAAAATCTGAAGCAGCAGTAATAGAGGTAGGGGATTTTAATATACATTCAATTAATAGAACATGACATAAATAAGAAAAGGAGGAAAACATCTGTGAAGTTGTACTTATGGTAAGTAAACCTTTCTGGTGAATAAACAGAGGCCCCTTAGGGCTTAGGAGAGGCCCCTACATTCAGTGGAGCCCTGAGAGGGAATCACAGATACTACTAAGTGAGAGAAACCCTGTCGTCCCCTCCATCAATTTCCCAGACTGCTGCCTTTGGAAGAAATGATACTGTGTGATCATAGTCATCTCAGCCTAGTACTAGGGTACAAATGTAGGATTCAGACTCCTTGAGTTCTACCCCCAGCTCTGCTACTTGCTAATGTGTGACTTCAACCCTGAACTTCAGTTTCTTCATCCTTAGTGTACATGCCATTTGGGCTGCTTTAACTGAATACCACAGACTAAGTGGCTTGTAAACAGAAATCTATTTCTCACAGTTCTAGAGGCTGGGAAGTCCAAGATCAAGGAGCCAGCAGATTATATATCTGATGAGAGCACAATTCCTGGTTCATAGATGGTTGTCTCTTCACTGCCTCCTCCCATGTCAGAGGGATGAGGGGCACTAATCCCAGTCATGAGTGTTCCACCCTCATGACCTAATCATCTACCAAATACCTGTCTTCCTCATACCATCACACTGGGGGTTAGGATTTCAACATAAAGATTTTAACAGGACATAAACAATCTATAGCAGTGGCAATGATAATGGTTTCTTAATTCACTGAGTTGATGTAAGAAGTAATATATTTAAAGCACACTGCACAATGCCTGCGATCATCAGATAAGCACTAGCTGTTATTGTGAATAAAGCCTTCTAAGAAATACAGAAGTGCCAATATATAAACATGCCCTTGTTAATCAACAGAAAACATTCGTCATACCAGAGATTACCAAAACCCTTATCTACTTCAGCTAGTTCTCAAGGAAAAAAGTGATGTACAATTTTTTCACTTGTATCAACACAGAAGTTCAATGAAGATGCCCTAGATGTATTCATACATAAAAGTAACACTGCAAAGCCTTTGAAATTGAGTAAGTTTACTGGTGGAGGTCAGAAGGAACTCAGTGTACATACAGCATGAGGACAGGTGGCAGGAACTGATATGGAGTCAAAAGATACTATCAGAGAAAAGCAAATGAATGCTCTGTCTGGAGTATGAGAGAGGAAAGAGGGGGTGCACGGGGAGAGCAGGTCAAAGGATGGACATCAGGGGTAAGCTATTTAGGCAAAAATCAGGGAGGTCATACAGATACCTGGAAAGACCTGAGACTAACATTATGATAATTCATTTTTCTTTCTTGATTTTTCTAAATTTTTTACAATGTGCTATTATTCTTATAGGTTAAATTATATTTTAAAGTAATTATCTAGGCAAACCTGTCTATAGCAACATAGTTTTCAGTGACATGAAAATGGAAAATTCTTTGCCAACTTTTATTTAACATATTAAGTCATTTCAAACTAATGTGGAAAATAAGGCAATTATCTTTAATATTCATGTACCTGAGATTGAAATATTAATCTGCTGTCCTAGATAGAGGACCTGTTCTATATATATATATATATATATATATATATATATATATATATATATATATTTTTTTAATTTCCAAGGTTAGCTTAGTGTCACAGGCAGAAGCCTAAGAAAGCCCTAAGATTCCCACCCTCTGGTATATGTATCTTGTAGATTCCCCTCCATTTTGAGTGAGCAGGACTGAATTTTATGGAATACACCCCTGTGATTAGTTTGCAATCAGGTGATTTTTTTTTTGGTATCATTAATCTACAATTGCATGAAGAACATTATGTTTACTAGGCTCCCTGCTTCACCATGTACCCCCAACATACCCCTTCACAGTCACTGTCCATCAGCGTAGTAAGATGCTGTAGAATAACTACTTGTCTTTTCTGTGTTGCACAGCCCTCCCCGTGCCCCTCCCACACTATACATGCTAATCGTAATGTCCTCTTTCTTTTTCCCCACCCTTATCCCTCCCTTCCCACCCATAGTCCCCAGTCCCTTTCCCTTTGGTAACTATTAGTCCATTCTTGGGTTCTGTGATTCTGCTGCTGTTTTGTTCCTTCATTTTTGCCTTGTTCTTATGCTCCACAGATGAGGGAAATCATTTGGTACTTGTCCTTCTCCGCCTGGCTTATTTCACTGAGCATAATACCCTCTAGCTTCATCCATGTTGTTGCAAATGGTAGGATCTGCTTTTTTCTTATGGCTGCATAATATTCCATTGTGTATATGGACCACATCTTCTTTATCCATTCATCTACTGATGGACATTTAGGTTGCTTCCATATCTTGGCTATTGTAAACAGTACAGCAAAAAACATAGGGGTGCATTTGTCTTTTTCAAACTGGAGTGCTGCATTCCTAGGGTAAATTCCTAGAAGTGGAATTTCTGGATCAAATGGTATTTCTATTTTGAACATTTTGAGGAACCTCCATACTGCTTTCCACAATGTTGAACTAATTTACATTCCCACCAGTAGTGTAGGAGGGTTCCCCTTTCTCCACAACCTCGCCAATATTTGTTGTTGTTTGTCTTTTCAATGATGGCAATCCTTACTGGTGTGAGGTGATATCTCATTGTGGTTCTAATTTGCACTTCTCTGATGACAATTGATGTGGAGCATCTTTTCATGTGCCTGTTGGCCATCTGAATTTCTTCCTTGGAGAGTCTGTTCAGCTCCTGTGCCCATTTTTTAATTGGATTATTTGCTTTTTGTTTCTTGAGGTGTGTGAGCTCTTTATGTATTTTGGATGTCAACCCTTTATCGGATCTATCATTTATGAATATATTCTCCCATACTGTAGGATATCTTTTTGTTCTATTGATGGTGTCCTTTGCTGTACAGAAGCTTTTTAGCTTGATATAGTCCCACTTGTTCATTTTTGCTTTTGTTTCCCTTGCCCTGGGAGACATGTTCATGAAGAAGTCACTCATGTTTATATCCATGAGATTTTTGCCTATGTTTTTTTTCTAAGAGTTTTATGGTTTCATGACTTACAATCAGGTCTTTGATCCATTTCAAATTTACTTTTGTGTATGGGGTTAGACAGTGATCCAATTTCATTCTCTTACATGCAGTTGTCCAGTTTTGCCAGCACCATCTGTTGAAGAGACTGTCATTTCCCCATTGTATGTCCAAGGCTCCTTTATCAAATATTAATTGGCCATATATGTTTGGATTAATGTCTGGAGTCTCTATTCTGTTCCACTGGTCTGTGGCTCTGTTCTTGTGCCAGTACCAAATTGTCTTGATTACTATGGCTTTGTAGTAGAGCTTGAAGTTGGGGAGTGAGATCCCCCCAACTTTATTCTTCCTTCTCAGGATTGTGTTGGCTATTCGGGGTCTTTGACGGTTCCATATGAATTTTTGAACTATTTGTTCCAGTTCATGAAGAATGCTGTTGGTAATTTGATAGGGATTGCATCGAATCTGTATATTGCTTTGGGCAGGATGGCCATTTTGACGATATTAATTCTTCCTAGCCAGGAGCATGGAATGAGTTTCTATTTGTTAGTGTCCTCTTTAATTTCTCTTAAGGGTGTCTTATAGTTTTCAGGGTATAGGTCTTTCACTTCCTTGGTTAGGTTTATTCCTAGGTATTTTATTCTTTTTGATGCTATTGTGAATTGAATTGTTTTCCTGACTTCTCTATTAGTTCATTGTTAGTGTATAGGAAAGCCACAGATTCTGTGTGTTAATTTTGTATCCTGCAACTTTGCTGAATTCCAATTTTAGTTCTAGTAGTTTTGGAGTGGAGTCTTTAGGGTTTTTTATGTACAATATCATGTCATCTGCAAATAGTGACAGTTTAACTTCTTTATCAATCTGGATTCATTGTATTTCTTTGTTTTGTCTAATTGCCATGTCTAGGACTTCCAGTACTATGTTGAATAACAGTGGGGAGAGTAGGCAACCCTGTCTTGTTCCCGATCTCAGAGAAAAGCTTTCAGCCTCTCTCTGTTCAGTATGATGTTAGCTATGGCTTTATCATATATGGCCTTTATTATATTGAGGTACTTGCCCTCTATGCCCATTTTGTTGAGAGATTTATCATGGATGGATGTTGAATTTTGTCAAATGCTTTTTCAGCATCTATGGAGATGATCATGTGGCTTTTGTCCTTTTTGTTGATATGGTGGATGATGTTGATGGATTTTCGAATGTTGTACCATCCTTGCATCCCTGGGATGAATCCCACTTGGTCATGGTGTACGATCCTTTTGAAGTATTTTTGAATTCCGTTTGCTAATATTTTGTTGAGTATTTTTGCATCTACGTTCATCAGGGATATTGGTCTGTAGTTTTGTTTTTTGGCGGGGTCTTTGCCTGGTTTTGGTATTAGGGTGATGTTGGCTTCATAGAATAATTTTGAGAGTATTCCCTCCTCTTCTATTTTTTGGAAAACTTTAAGGAGAATGGGTATTAAGTCTTCTCAGTATGTCTGATAAAATTCTGAGGTGAATCCATCTGGCCCAGGGTTTTGTTCTTGGGTAGTTTTTTGATTACCGCTTCTATTTCGTTGCTGGTAATTGGTCTGTTTAGATTTTCTGTTTCTTTCTGGGTCAATCTTGGAAGGTTGTATTTTTCTAGGAAGTTGTCCATTTCTCCTAGGTTTTCCAGCTTGTTAGCATATAGGTTTTCATAGTATTCTCTAATAATTATTTGTATTTCTGTGGGGTCCATCGTGATTTTTCCTTTTTCGTTTCTGATTCTGTTGATGTGTGTTGACTCTCTTTTTCTCTTAATAAGTCTGGCTAGAGGCTTATCTATTTTGTTTATTTTCTCGAAGAACCAGCTCTTGGTTTCATTGATTTTTTCTATTGTTTTATTCTTCTCAATTTTATTTATTTCTTCTCTGATCTTTGTTATGTCCCTCCATCTGTTGACCTTAGGCCTCATTTGTTCTTCTTTTTCCAATTTCGATAATTGTGACATTAGACTATTCATTTGGAATTGTTCTTCCTTCTTTAAATATGCCTGGATTGCTATATGCTTTCCTCTTAAGACTGCTTTTGCTGCATCCCACAGAAGTTGGGGCTTTGTGTTGTTGTTGTCATTTGTTTCCATATATTGCTGGATCTCCATTTTAATTTGGTCGTTGATCCATTGATTATTTAGGAGCATGTTGTTAAGCCTCCATGTGTCTGTGTGCCTTTTTGCTTTCTTTGTACAATTTATTTCTAGTTTTATATGTTTGTGGTCTGAAAAGTTGGTTGGTAGAATTTCAATTTTTTGAATTTACTGAGGTTCTTTTTGTGGCCTAGTATGTGGTCTATTCTGGAGAATGTTCCATGTGCACTTGAGAAGAATGTGTATCCTGTTGCTTTTGGATGTAGAGTTCTATAGATGTCTATTAGGTCCATCTGTTCTAGTGTGTTGTTCAGTGCCTCTGTGTCCTTACTTATTTTCTGTCTGGTGGATCTGTCCTTTGGAGTGAGTGGTGTGTTAAAGTCTCCCAAAATGAACGCATTGCATTCTATTTCTTCCTTTAATTCTGTTAGTATTTGTTTCACATATATTGGTTCTCCTGTATTGGGTGCATATATGTTTATAATGGTTATATCCTCTTGTTGGATTGAGCCCTTTATCATTATGTAGTGTCCTTCTTTATCTCTTATTACTTTCTTTGTTTTGAAGTCTATTTTGCCTGATACTAGTATTGCAACACCTGCTTTTTTCTCTCTGTTGTTTGCATGAAATATCTTTTTCCATCCCTTGACTTTTAATCTGTGCATGTCTTTGGGTTTGAGGTGAGTTTCTTCTAAGCAGCATATAGATGGGTCTCGCTTTTTTATCCATTCTATTCCTCTGTGTCTTTTGATTGGTGCATTCAGTCCATTTACATTTAGGGTGATTAATGAAAGATATGTAGTTATTGCCATTGCAGGCTTTAGATTCATGGTTACAAAGTTTCAAGGTTAGCTTCTTTACTACCTTACTGTCTAACTTAACTCGCTTATTGAGCTATTATAAACACAGTCTGATGATTATTTCTCTCCCTTTTTATTCCTCCTCCTCCATCCTTCATATGTTGGGTGTTTTGATCTGTGCTCTTTTTAGGAGTGCTCCCGTCTAGAGCAGTCCCTCTAAAATACCCTGTAGAGGTGGTTTGTGGGAGGCAAATTCCCTCAACTTTTGCTTCTCTTGGAATTGTCTAATCCCTCCTTCATATTTAAATGATAATCATGCTGGATACAGTATCCTTGGTTCAACGCCCTTCTGTTTCTTTGCATTAAATATATCATGCCGTTTTCTTCTGGCCTGTAAGGTTTCTGTTGAGAAGTCTGATGATAGCCTGATGGGTTTTCCTTTGTAGGTGACCTTTGTTCTCTGTCTGGCTGCCTTTAATACTCTGTCCTTGTCCTTGATATTTGCCATTTTAATTATTATGTGTCTTGGTGTTGTCGTCTTTGGGTCCCTTCTGTTGGGATTTCTGTGTGTTTCCGTAGTTTGAGCAACTATTTCCTCCCCCAGTTTGGGGAAGTTCTCAGGAATTATTTCTTCAAAGACACTTTCTATCCCTTTTTCTCTCTCTTCTTCTTCTGGTACCCCTATAATGTGAATATTGTTCCTTTTGGATTGGTTACACAGTTCTCTTAATATTGTTTCATTCCTGGAGATCCTTTTATCTCTCTCTGTGTCAGCTTCTATGCATTTCTGTTCTCTGGTTTCTATTCCATCAATGGCCTCTTGCATCTTATCCATTCTCCTTATAAATCCTTCCAGAGATGGTTTCACTTCTGTAACCTCCCTCTGGACATCATCCCTTAGCTCTTGTATATTTCTCTGCAACTCCTTCAGCACGTTTAGGATTTTTATTTTGAATTCTTTTTCAGGAAGACTGGTTAGGTCTATTTCCTTCTCAGGGGTTGTGATTTCGGTCTGTATCAAATTCTTTTGCCTTTTCATGGCGATAGAGATAGTTTGCAGAGCTGGCGCAAGTGATGGCTGGGAGAATGTCCCTTCTTGTTGGTTTGTGGCCTTCCTCTCCTGGGAGAACAGCGACCTCTAGTGGCTTGTGATGGGAAGCTGTGCACAGACAGGGCTTCTGATTCTTGCCCAGCCTCTATGGAGTTTAGCTCCATGGTTGCTGTGGGCGTGGCCTGCCTCAGGCTGCCGCTCTGATATAGCGGAGCTGCGTCGGAGGGGAAACGGCCAGGAGGCTGTTTATCTCCATGAGGGGCCTCTGAGCTGCCCTGCTGCCCAGGGGGCTAGGGTTTCTGGAGTTCCCTGGGATTCCCTGCATCTGGGCTAAGTGTCCTGGGACGCTTCTGTCTAGCTGTGGGGTCCCTGTCCCTTTAAGACTTTCAAAAAGCACTCACTCTTCTTTGTCCCAGGGGCGCCGGCTGCGGGGACCCCCTCCCAGGTCTTACTGTCCTGTTTCCCTAGTTTCCAGCACCCCATGCACGCCCTGTGTCTGCGCTCTGTTGCAGATGGCTAGGGCTGGCTATTTAGCAGTCCTGGGCTCCCTCTCCCTCCCCACTCCGACTCCTCTCCTCCCGCCGGGAGCTGGGGTGAGGGGTGCTCGGGTCCCTCTGGGCCGCGGCTTGTATTTACCCCCTTCACGAGGCACTAGGTTCTCGCAGGTGTGGATGTAGTCTGGCTGTTGTCCTGTGTCTTCTGGTCTCTCTTTTAGGAAGAGTTGTATTTGTTGTATTTTCAAAAATATATGTGGTTTTGGGAGGAGATTTCTGCTGCTCTACTCACGCCACCATCTTGGCTCCCCCTCAATGAGTTGATTCTGAGTTTATCAAAAAGGGATGTTATACTGAGTGGGCCTGACCTAATCAGGCGAGCTCTTTAAAAGATGAAGCGTCAGAGAGATGCTCTCTTGTTGGCTTCAAAGATGAAGTGGCCATGTTTTGTCATATAGGTGGATATGTGAGGGAAATCTGTGGGTCTCGAGAAGCTGACAACCAGTGAGCCATCAGGGACCTTAGTCACACAGCCATCAGGGACTGAATTCTGCCAAAAACTGAATTTGGAAGAGACCATCCAAGCCTCAGATGAAACTGCAACACTGCCCACCACCTTTGATCTCAGCCTGGTGAGACATCAAGTAGAAAAGCTGTCTAACTATTACCCACAGCCCTGATCCAGAGAATTCGTAAGATAATAAATCTTTAATTTTTCAAGTCACTAAGTTTTTTGTTATTTGTGGCAATAAAAAAGTTCCTCACAAAGTCAAAGGAAAAAATTCTGGTAATATTTGAAGAGTGAAATGTAAAGGCGCAGATATAACTATGTCAAGAATCATTATCAATTATTAATTCAATAATAATTTAAACATAACTCCTAATGCTAATGAACACAGAGTGAAATGTGCTAATATAAATCCATACAGGCCTTTTGGACAGTAAATCTCAAGAAAATAAATATGTCTACTTTCTCACTGCATCTCTCTTAAAACCAGATATTATCCACAGAAGTAATACAAAGAAATAAACAATTATGACTGTGAAAATGCTCAATACAACATATTTTGGGCCTAAATATAGACTACATTTTGAAACATACTAGGTGTATAATGGTAGAGGAATGGCTTAATATTTATGATAGTTCAATCCGATGTAATAAAATGTTCAGATTTAAAATCACAATAATGAAAACCATACAGCAATAAGAAAATGTTAAAAACATAATATAAAGTGCATATTCACTATGATTGCAATCACGTCCACACTGCAAACAGGATTAAAGACTAGAGGGACATATTTAACAATATAGGAGATGTGTTACAGGGGCTCGATTTCTGAACCATCTGATATCTCACTAATGCATTACAATATTAATTGAATAATAAAACACTTAGAGGAGTAAGCATTCTTTGAACTGCCTGACATTTGATTCACATTTTAAGAAAAGACGAAACGCCAGAGACAGTCTGGTCTTGCATTTATTGGGATTTGACTAATAGAATTTATAGAGTTCCTACAAACTATGTTTCTAAACTAGCTCATATTGTAATCACCAGACTAATTATTTTTGTTATCACTATAGTTAGTCACATTTGTATACCCTCAAAGTTGAAATAGCCATATGTCCATAGTACCAACTGGATGTGGAAATGCAATTTTGCCTTCTAGCATTTGCATTTTAGAGAAATAGCTATTAAGCACTGCTATCTGCTAAAACTAACATTGACATTTACATCAATAGCTATTCTCAGACCATCCTCAAATTCCCCTTTAGCCAGTGCTTCAACAGCATCACTCCAGTGAAACTTGGCAGTGCCCTATCTGAGCCACGCAGCATACCTTTGCTTCCTGACTGGGGACTCCTCAGTACTGTGGTGTGGGACACCCTCGAGAACCCACCGGACATTCAAAAAGGTGCAACCAGAAAGTGAGGGGAGTGAACTGCCCTGAGGCTGGCCACCAGAGATTAGAAGTTTATAGGAATGCTATCCTCCTTCATCCTATCTGCATGGACAGTTCTGTGAGGCAGTTTATAGGCTCCTCCAAAATCCCAAGGGACAGAGCACCAACAACAAGCTCAGTGTACACCCTGCATGGGGTTTCTCTGCTGCTGGTTCTCACTTTTATTGTTCATTCAACCTTGCTCCCCAGGATCACTTCCCAAATAAATCACCTGCAAGGAATCCTTTCTCAAAGGGTCTGCTCTCTAGGAAACTCAGATTCAGACAAAATGTACGTGAAACATATTTAAATTTCTTCATTTTTAGTACATTTAATTTTGATTACAAATGTTTAAAAACTTAGTAATTATGTTTTTGAACTCTAAATTACAACCTTGTGATAATATATGTTTGAACAGAAGTAAATAGTTTCAATCAGATTAAAATGTTTACCATATTAAAAAGAATACAAAATGTAATTCTCTTTCTATTAAAATTTTTTGAGCTTTTTCCTTCCACTTTTAGTAAAAATTTCACAATTACTAACTCTTTCAGTTTGTGACACGTGCATGCTTATTAACCTTTTCCAAAACATCTACCTTCCTGAAGTCTGAATGAAGAATCTGGTCCCATTATAATCTGGGAGGTTTCATCTATCATATGTTGGTCTAGGTGACAAGTACAAGATTACTTTTAATTAATAATATGGAGTCTTTTTTCATAAGAGAATGAGAACACAAAAATGTTGAGAAAACAAAAATGTAGAAACTGGATATACAGGGTGCATGCAGTTTGAGAGGAAGCGACCTTGCCTGGTCACGCACAGAGAAATGGGATTCACTGAGTATGTACCATACTATCAACCTGAGGAACTCTAACAAAAAAAAGCTTCTGCTCAGCCCTGCACGTAGGCTTGTTAATCGTCAAAAGGAGTTTTGCTCAGGCTTAAGATTGATGCAAATAACTGCTTACCCAAATCGACTTTCCCAGGACATAAATATGTGTAAATAGGACAATTGTTCTGTCAAGGATTTACAGGAACATCCGGACCAGATCGACATTAACAAATTGACTAGCATCAACTAACCTAGAAAAAGGAGTTTCACAACTCTACTCAGACCCTTGCTGATGCCCAGATGTCTGAGGCCACCTCCTGACTTCAACTTTCTTTTGCCCCTCATCTTCCCTAGCATAAAAGCAGCTTGAAATCAACCCTGAGTTAAGATGGTTCTTTAGAACATTAGTCCACCATCTTCTTGGTTTGCTGGGGTAACTCCGGGGGAAAAAACGTGTTCCCAGCCCAGGGCAAGTAAACCTTTGAAGCTGAAATCAGTCAAAGGGAAAAACAACGTGGGAGAAACCCGTTTATTGCTTACAAGAAGTTGTCTACTCCCATTCGCCCATGTCTCTAGTGACCTGGCTGCAATGGCCCCACAAAACCTCTCTGGTCCAGGCGCAGGCTTGCTCTCCATTCCCCTTGTAATCACCTATTGATGTAGAGATGGACTACTTCTCTCCTCCCCTTGGATATGGAGATGCATTAAGGCCAAGCAAGAGATTCTGGAAATATTACAATTTTACCCACAGCTGGCTTTCTGAATAAATTCTCTTTCCTTGCCCCAACACCTTGTCTCTTGACTTAACAGGTGTGTTGTGTGGCAAGTGGCATGAACTTGGACTTGGTAACAAAATAAGCATGATTCCTTCAGTGAAACAAAACAAGATGAAATTAAACAAGATAGAGTGAAAGGGCAAAAGAAGAACTTAATTTTTTTAGTGCCTTAACTGAAAACCTAAGAGAAATCTGGCAATGTATAGTAAAGGAATACATTTGCTTTATTGTGGGGATTGCTCTTAATGACAAAAATAAAGGTTACAGTATGCATGAACCAACTGGAAGCCTCTAGATAAACAGACCATACCAAAATCCATACTCAAAAACTTCTCATAACTACAGTAAGGACAATCATCTGATCAGTATGAAGAACACAAAGGGAGCTTATACCTGCATATGTAGTAAGAGGTTTTCAAATTAGAAGAGCTCTATGAAAGGATGAGAAATTACAAACAAAATTCAGCTATGGGGAAGCAAGAGTGTTAATAAAAGGAAGAGTGTTTTTGGAATATGTTACCCACAGGAATAAAAGGAATATGTTACCCAAATAAAATCCACCCTAACTCTTAGGATTTTGCTGGGCCTTTACTTGGATCCTGGAAACTCAAATGGACTTATATGCTCCAGAGGGTTTCTTCCTCTGTCATTCCTCATAGGCCTATACTTTTTGGGGGAAAGACATTAAATGATGGACATTTTCATGTTGCTAATATCTAGAGTTAACTCTGCCTGAGAAGATCTAAGGCAGTGTAATTTAACTAAACACATGCCAAGAAGATTCAATCCTACTCTCATGCTTGAAATTGCCCTGAAGGAAGGGAGACAGGGAAAGGGATTGATAAAATTTTAAATACTCTCCACTACCACCCTAGTCTGACACTCCAGGGAAGCTATCTCTTGTGCACATTTGGGGAAAAAATCTTCAAATGATTACAATAAGACCAGATTTCCATTCTCCTTTTTTTGCTCTCTCCCTTCACTGAAAACCAGTTTGAGAGAGATAGTGGCTTTAAACATGTAAAACTTTTGAGATTTGGCCATGTTTTTGTATGTATCAATAGTTCATTCTTCTAAGTGCAATATTCCACTGTACTGATATGTCATAATGTTTATACACTCATATACTGAGAGTTGTTTGTCAAGTTTGGAGCTATTACATTTCTATGTACACGTCTTGGTGGGGATGATATGCTTTCAGTTCTGTTATGTAAATACCTAGAAGTAGAATGGCTGGATCATTTGGTAGGCATAATTTAGCTTTTTAAGAAATTGCCAAACTGTTCTCCCAAAGTGGTAGCACCGTTTTACATCCCTACCAGTGTAGGAGAGCTCCAGTTGCTTTACATCCTTGTCAGTACTTGAACAGGTCACTCTTTTTAATTTTAGCCAATCAATCAGTATGTATCAGTATATCATTATAGTTTTAATTTACTTTATGACAAATGATATTAAACATTTACTGATGACTAAAAATATTGAACATCTTTTCATGTATTTATTGACCATTCCTATAGTACCTACATATTGTACAATTCCATTTATTTAAATTCAAGATCTTATAAACAAGTCTGTAATGACCAAAAGCAGATCAGTGGTTGCCTGGGACATGAAAGAATAACACATGGATTACAAGGGTGTAAAGATAAACTGTTTTCAGTATACGTACTACTCTTATCACTACTCTTAATACTTCATGTTTGACACCAGATGTGTGTGTTTTATTGCCACATGACCAATTCTCTGATTCTCCAGATACCAGCTAAGTATTTTATAATTTAGCTCCACCCTGACAATTACCTGAGATAGGATCTGATCCCACAGGTCAAGGGCTCAGTTCCAGAAAACCTCCCCATGTCACATGCCAACTGAAAGCCCAGCTGCTGCCTGTGCTTCTGACCAGCATAAGTCCGGGGACAAGTGTGTTCCCAGTCCAGGCAAATAAACCACAAACCAAAGAAACCGAAATTAGTCAACAGAAATACTAGATGGGGAGAAGGCCTTTTATTGCTTATAAGACATCATCTACTCCTGCTCGCCCGCTTCTCTGTCCCCTGCTCTCACTCTCCCCATTCCTCTCCTGTTCTCCCTGGGAAGCCAGACCCTCTCCCGGCCGGGTGTGTGCTACCATCTTCCCTGGCCCCTTGTAAACACCTACTGATGTGGAGAAAGACTAAGGAGAGAACAGCTTCTCTCCACACCTTGTAAACACATATTGATATGGAGATGGACTAAGGCCAGGTGAGAGCTTCTGGGAATATTGCAATTTCACCCATGCCAACCCACCATAAATCAGAGATTCCTGATCCCCTCCCTCCAGTTCCATCATTTGCTAGAATGACTCACAGAACTCAGAAAAACAGTTAACTGATCAGATTATAAAAGGATAATGACTCAGAAACAGCCATACGGAAATGATGGATAGGACAAGCTATGTGGGACCGGGTGCACAGGCAGCGTCCATGCCTTCTCCAAGCACACCACAGGCCTAGCAATGCCACCTGCTACATGAGACATACTCAGAACCCATCCTTTCAGGTTTTTTATGAAGGCTTCATCACATAGGCATAATTTAGATCAAATCATTGACCTCCAGTGGTTAATTCAACCTCTGGTCCCTCTCCCCACCCCCAAGGTCTGGGGTAGGGCTGAAAGTTTCAACCCTCGAGTTATAAGATTGGTTTCCTTGGTAACCAGTCCCCATCCTGTGATTATCTAGGGCCTTACAAAATCACCTCATTGACATAAACTTAGGTGGATGAAAGGACTTGTTATGAATATCAAAAGACACCTTTTTACTCTTATCACTTAGGAAATTCCATGTGTTTTAAGAGGTCTGTGCCAGATATGGGGACAAAGACCAAATACATAGTTATTATAAATCACAGGATCATAAAGAGTCACCAGAAAATGTTTTGGAGTTGTGGAAGTCTTTGTTACCCTCATTATGGTGATGGCATTACAGAAGTGACCCAGAAGGTGAGAATGGAAGGAGGAAGAGCATGTTCCAGGGAAGAGAGACACAGGAATCAGAGGAGGAACACTGTTCTTCATGACATGGCTCTTCCACCATTTTTCTGGGTGATAGGTACTGTATCTAGAGCTCCTCCTCCTACCTCATCCTCACTTTTAGATTTAGGAATTGTCTTCTCAAGTACACTGATAGAAAAATGAAAAGGATATTTAGGGAAGACAATCTACTTTGTTACTAGTTCTTCTGAGCCATCTTGGTCTCAGTGCTTCTAATGCCGGGGTTGTTGTTTGCGGAGTCAAAGAACAAACTTGTGAATGAGCAAGGTAGGAGATTTACAGAGAAAGTTTTTTCAGGATAAGAGAAAGTATGGCACTCCCCACAGGTGCCAGGAGGGGCAAGGCTGCTGATGGGGTCTGGGTGTCCAGGGTTTTATGTCTGTTGTGGTGAGAGCTGTTAGTTTCCTATAGGTTCAGCCAGAATGCTAGTTTTAACCTATCTCAGTAAAGGTTACCCGGATACCCTATTGTAAACTAATGGGCCTACTGTGACTATGGTCAGCAAGCTGTTGCATATCCCTGGGTCCCGGTGGGGAGGACACACTTACATTGTTTCAGCCTCAAGCTCCCGGTTCTTTCTCTATATTCCTGATGCCTCAGTGAGACTGTCCTTTTCCAGGGTCTACGCTCTACTCTAACTGGGCAGGGGTTACTCCCTGCTGCTTCCCTGTCTCATTCCCCCCTCTATGGATGGACACCCTAACGGCGGCTGGGCATTGGGCAATGACCGCTCTGCTTCAGGGTGAGAGGGGGCAAAGTGAAGGATACAGTCAGGTCTCCATCACTGGCTGATCTAGAGGGTCTCGGAAAATGGACATTTCCATCACCATTTGTAGTTTTATGGCTTCTAGGCACGATAGAACAAATTGCATTATTAGGTTAAGAAAACAGAGCCAAATATTAGTATGAGAATAATGATGACCCCAGTAAGCAGAATACATATCCACCAAAAGAACTGAGAAAACCAGTTCCATATCATAGTGGTCCACAGGACCCCTGGATATGACAAAGTTCGGACCTGTCGAGTGAGGGCTATTAATTATGCCAGCTGGGCACTTGTGCCCAGTGGAAGTGGTTGGTACTTGATAGTATCCCACAGACTGACAACTGTGTAGCCAGCCTTCTACTGGCCCTGCTCAGTAAAGGAGCTGCCATCTGTGAAGAGGACAAGCTCTGGGTTCTCTAAGGGGGTGTCTTTCAGGTCTTCTCTGGCAGAATAGTTCAGGGCAAGGACCTGTTGGCAGTCATGCTCAGGTCCTTCACTCATGGATTCAGGGAGAAAGGTGGCTGGGTTTAGGGTGGAGATATCTGCAGCTGGTTGACAGGGCCCTCAAGGAGGAATGACTGACTTTTTAGTAGCCTGCTGTCTGATAACCACAGGTCCCCCTGGGGGTTCAATAAGCTGGTGATATTATGGGGTGCATGCACTATCAAGTCTCTTCCCAGGGTCAGCTTTGTGGCTTCAGGAACTAACAAGGCTATGGCTACCACAGATCTCAGACAGTGTGGCCAGCCCTTAGCTACTGGGTCCAGCTCCTTGCTTAGATAGGCTACGGGCTGCTGCATTTCTCCTCAAAGTTAAGTTAGTACCCCCAGCACCACTCCTGATTGCTCAGTAACAAACAGGTTATACCAGTTTCCAGTGGGCAAGCTTAAGGTGGGGGCCTGGAGCAGGGCTTTCTTTAAAGTCTCATAAGGTTCCTACTGGAGTTTTATGGTGCCTTCCCTTTGGGCTTCTTTAAGGAGCTGGTAGAGGGGTCTGGTTAACTCTCCACATGTGGAGACCAAATTCTGCAATATCCAGTGATGCCCAAGAATCTCCTCAGGCTGTTGATAGTAGAGGGAAAAAGGTGGAAGAGAATGGGTCTCATTCTCTCTTCTGCCAGGGTTCTGGTACCTTGGGAGAGGTTAAGGCCCAGATATTTCACCTACTGCTGACACATATGTGCTTTATGACAGGAGACTTTATAGCCACAGTCAGCTAGAAAGTTCAGTAACCTCTGAGTACTTTACTGACACTCTGCCTCTGTGGTGATGCAGAGAAGTATATCATTCACATATTGAATGATTTCCACTTCTCCTGAATCAAAGGAGGCCAGGTCCTTGGCTAAGATTTGCCCAAATAGACGTGGGCTATCTCTGAATCCCTGGGGCAAAACTGTTCAGATTCACTGGGCTGAGAGATTTATAGGATCTTCAAAGGCAAAGAGAAATTGGGACTCAGGTGTAAGTGGGATACAAAAGAAAGCATCCTTCAGATCTAACACCATAAACCATGCTGCTCCCTCAGGAATCCTGGATAACTGGGTATAGGGATTAGGTACTACCAGATGTAGGGGCACAACTGCTTCATTAATGGCTCGTAGGTCTTGCACAAGCACACCAGCTTCCGTCTCGTTTTTGTACTCCCAATATGGGAGTGTTACAAGGACTGTCACAGGCTATCAAAAGACCTTGGGTTTTCAGATTATTAATAACTAGCCTCAGACCTTCATGAGCTTCTGGTTTCAAAGGATATACTGCTTCTTATGAGGAAGGTGATTAGTGTCTTTAAGATGAATCCATATTGGTTGGGATGATTTTGCTCTTCCAATGATCCCGTTAGTTGCCCAGACCTCAGGATTAACGAGGGGCAGGCAATGCTCAGCCCTTTCCATGTTCATATGTACAGAGGCTTGTATCTTAGAAAGTATGTCACCTCCCTAGAAGTGGTGCCGGACTTTCTGGGACCACTAGGAACGCATGGGAGAAAAGCACTTAGTCCCATTCACAACTTAAAGGCTGAGTAAAATATTTGTTCATTGGCTTCCCAGGTATGACTTTAACAGTAGCTGACCAGAAGGAGGGAGTACCAGGATCATGGAGGAGAACTGAATAGGCAGCTCCTGTATGGAGCAAGAAATCGATGGTGTGGCCTCCTACAGAGAGAATCACTGGGGGCCCTGTGGAGTTATGATGGTGACAGGAGCCAGCATGGGCAGCCCCAGGCCCCCCCAGTCCTGACACATTGGTGCAAGCCCAACCCCAGTTGCCTAAACCTGTGAGGGCAGTCCAGCTCCCAGTGGTCTCCCTGACAGAGTGGGCAGGGCTTTGGCGGTTTTTGGTGCCCAAGCTTAGGGCATTCCCACCTAAAATGCTCATCTCCACTACAGTGGAAACAAGTCCTGGGCCCAGTCCCTTCCGCTGGTCTCCCTTTCTCAAACCTCAGAGGTCCAAAGTCAACTTCCTGCAAGACCATCACAAATGCCTCCACCTTCTGCTTGTCCCTCCTGTCCTGTTCCTGCCACAGCCTGGAAATTATTCTGTTAGTCACCCACTGTAGGAAATCTGGACTGTAAGACAAGAGGTCAGAGGTCATCTGTGACTCTTGCATAGGCAGCAGCCTAGCTGGAGGTTCACTCAGCGCCACCAGTTCCATAGGCTGAAGCCAAGATCCAAGGACCACTGTTTACTACTCTGGTCTGCCCTCGGAGTCCGCAGATTAGGAAAGGAAAGCAGGAAGTTGGCTCAGCCAGTCCTTGACATTCCCATCCAGAGGCAGGGGATCAAGGGGCGGCAGACACCGCGAAACCCCTGAGGTTGAGAAAAAAAGTTCAGTGTTAGGTCAAGAGTACAAGCGAAGTGTGGATCTCCTACCTTGCTGCGGTGAGCACTGGTTCTGTGAAACTGATGGAGGATTTAGAGGCATACATAGAGCATGTAAAGGAAGTAGGGAGTGCCTCTGCCTCACACAAAGGCCAGGGCAGCCTGAAGAAGCAGGCTGAAAGTCAGAGAGAGAAATAGAGAGAGAGACACACTCCTCACAGATACCCAGTTGGGGCCTGACTCCAGGCAGTAGACCTTTGAGAAGCTGCTTAAGTGTAGCCTCAGCCTAGACTCTCAAAATTGTCCACAGCTTTCCTCAGTCCCTCGCATCCAAGGAGAGTCTCTGAAAGGGAATCCTGGCCTCCACCCAGTTGACTTTCCTGGCTCACAAGGGAGATGGGGGATCCACTGACCGAGACGCAGGGGAATCTATCACTTGAGAGTTGAGATCAGCAGCAGGGCTAGTCCCATTTAAATGACTGACAAGTGTCTGATGTTGTGTGCCACAGATGTCCTTTTACAAGGTGTCCTTGTAAAAGGAGAGTGAAAGAGAACGGAGATCTCAGATGCCAATACTCACTTCTGAAGATGATCCCGGACAAGCCCCCAAACATGATGCCGGGGCTCTTGTTCACGGAGCCAAAGAGTGAACTTCCTGAATAAGCAAGGTAGGAGATTTACAGAGAAAGCCTTTTCAGGATAAGAGAAAGTATAGAACTCCCAACAGGTGCCTGGAGGGGCAAGACTTCTGATGGGGTCTGGGTGTCTAGGGTTTTATGTCTGTTGCAGTGAGAGCTGTTAGTTTCCTACAGGTTCAGCCAGAATGCTAGTTATGTTTTAACCTATCTCAGAAAGGGTTACCCGGATACCCTATTGTAAACTAATGAGCCTACTGTGTCTGTGGTCAGCAAGCTGTTCCATATCCCTGGGTCCCAGTGGGAGGTACATTGTTACATTGTTTCATCAAGCTCCCTGTTTTTCCTCCACCTTCCTGAAGCCTCAGTAAGACTGTCCTTTCCAGGGCCCACGATGTGCTCTAACTTTGCAGGGGTTACTCCCTGCTGCTTTCCTGTCTCACTTCTCAGGAGTCTTAACTCAGGAGAAGGCATTCTATGTGGTGGATTCAAATATTTCTATTAGGTTGGTGGAATGAACCTAATATTTTGGAAAGATCACGATATCTGGAGTTAGGCCTGTGTTTGAATCTTAGCCTCAAGAGCTATGTGACCTTGGGTAAAGTACATAATTGATTTAAGACTCTTTTTTTCCAGCTGAAAATATTATCTATTAATTAAATGATGTATTTCCACCTGCGTGTAATTTCCTAGTGGTAACTCTGAATACTCTAAAGCTATAATTAATGTATTTTTAAATTATGTGTCTCTAAAAAATATATCCTAGATTGCCTTTAAACATAATGTTTTCTTATCTTTAACCAAAAAGTTTAGTTACTAGATGGTTTAAATTTTTCTTCTATTTCAAAAATTCCTAATTTGTGATGATTAAGAAACCATGATTTTTTCCTGTATGTTCAATAATTACACCAAGCTCAAAGAACAGTTTTTTTTAAAAAACAAAGTATCTGATGAAATAGTGGTGATTAGAACCCAATTAATAAAATGGCAAACATAGAATGTGTCATATTCATAACAAAAACCTCAAATAGTTGAGGGGCCTTCCAAACACAAAAATAAATTCCATCTTGTAATAGTATTAGGTTCTCTTCCATATAGCCAACAACAAATATTGCTGTCTTACTCCTACCTCCCAGTTTAAATGCTGGAAAATCTTAAATGCACCAATTTCCAAGCACTGATTTTGTAAAATTCCTCCTAGTGTTCTGAATTGTACAAATTAGGTTTATGATGGATATTAAGTTAAATTTATTTGATGTTGAGATTAATCTATTAGTTCAATTTCTAAGAAGCTCCCTTATGACTCTCAAACAGAATTGACAACATAGTTCTTTTAAGTAATAAGGAGCAGAACTATAATCCACATACTTACAAAATGTTTTCTAAAGGCAGGACCCTGTTACTATAAGTTTAGTTTCTCCACTATGTTTTTCTGGCAGACTCTTCAGAGCCTTTTTTTGTGTTGTTTGCAGGTGCAGTGAGGGGCTGAGTGTGCTGGTGTGAGCTGCCCCCTACTGCAGAAGGGCACTGCCTCAGACCAGCCTTCATGTCATTGTTTCCTCAGCTCTGTTAAAGACATTTAGGAACAAGAAATACTGAGCGTAAGGTTTCATATTTCATGTCTACTCTAGACTTATATTCCTAGACATTAAAACAGGTCACAGATCTAGTCAAACATACCCCATATTCCAAAGGTCAGTCATTGATATCCTTTCCTAATTTATGAAAAAGATTAAGTCCAACATCGTAGAAAGACTAATATATTTGTTTAAAGCAGAGTTACACAGGCCTGGGCTTAAATCATAACTTCACTGTTCTGTGGCCTTGACTAAGTTACCTTAACATTAACCCTCAGTTTTACTATCTGTAAATTGAGATTTGTCATGTTACCCCATAAAATTGCTATGAGATTAAATTCCATGCATAAACCACTTTACGTGGCTTCTGGAATAAAAAATACATGCTTAATGAAATGTCAAAGAAATAATCATTCAGTTAAGCTACTTACTGTTTCTGCAACTAAAATAAAAATTTTCCAAAGGCAACTTCCCTCTCTACCTTGAGCATCTATTAGGAAGGTGTGCCTACCTTCAAAGGTTGTGCCATATGCTTGCGTTCTTTGTCTCATGCTCTAACATCTCACTCACTGCTTTTCTCAATTAACAATTCCTTCTCTTTCAGAGTTCCTTGTCTTTGTACTGACTTTCCTTCTCAGATTATCCATACTTTCCTACTTAGAGCTACAGCCCTACCACAGTCTTTCCTTCCAAAATCAACATTGCTAAATACTACTCTACATTGGCGACCTCCCTCTTACTCATTAAACATTTGTTACATGAAAACACTTTTTTCAATCTACCAAAGCTGTTCTCTCCAAGGTCACCAGTGTTTGGTCCCCTTTTCAGCGCACTGAGCACCCATGGCTCCATTCTTGCTCTTCATGAACTATTTATAGCACTGCCATGGTCCTCATTTTCAGTTTCAGAAAGCTTTCTTTCACCCCTTTCTTCAATTTCACCTTCCCACCCACTACTTTAATCTGGACATATCCTTGAATCGGTATTTTGCCTCTTTCCTTTTTGCTCTGTAATGTTAAAGAGCTTATCTTTATTTTCATATTACTTATTGCTCATCCCTCTGTCTCAAATCCACCATGCTCATCAATATTTCATCACACATACCATATAACCCTACAATTTCACTCCTACATACATACCCACAAGAAAACATGCATCCATGCAAAAACTGGAACATAAATGTCCACAGCAGTATTACTCACAAAAGCCAAAAAGTGGAAATAACCCAAACGTCCATCAACGGATGAAAGAATAAAATATGGTATATCCATTCAATGAAGTATAATTTCACAATAAAAAGAAACGTATTGATAAATGCAGCAACACAGATGAACCTTGAAAACATTATGTCAGGTGAAAGAAATGAATCACAAAAGGCCACAAATTACATGATCCCCTAAATATGAAATATTTATATTAGGCCAATCTGTGGACACAGAATATAGATTAGTGGCTGGTCAGAGCTGGAGGGCAAGAGGGAGTGGGGATGCTGACTGAGTGTGAATGAGTGCATTGTTTCTCTCAGGAGAGAAGAAAGTGTGCCAAAACTGGATTGTGGTAATGGTTGCACAATTATGTAAATACACTAAAAATAATGAATTGTACACTTTATATGGGTGAATTGTATTGTATATAAATTACATAAAAAGCTATTGAAATTAAATGCACACAAATAAATCACTAATAAGCATCTAAAGAATATTTTAGCAAATTATTTTTCCTTAAATAAAGCATTTCATTTTAACAGCCTTTTCATTTCTAAAGCTCAACATTGTGGCTTTCACATCTTCTTCTGTTTCACATTAATATCTATTTGTTATCTGGTTAAGTGGGCAATCTGAACCTACAGTACCTAGAGAGAGAATTCTGTTTTACCTTTTTTCTAAGAAAGCACAGACTAAAGAAACTAATAGAATACCAGATTCATTTCATACTTTATGTAGAAACAGTGCATACTTCTTTTTTCTAAATCTGCAGTGACAATTCAAAGCCTATAACCTTAATTTTTTATTGCAAATCTTCTATCCTTCTAATTTGCAAATGGAAAATATGAAGTTGGGATGTCTGACTATATCCATATGTCTTCTATTAAGGTGATATAACTATTTGTTGAGGAAAAAATGATACCAAGATCAGACTTATTTTTAGCTATGGATGCTAGCTATTCCATAGAAAAACCATCCTCTAAGGTGGCAATGTCAGGTTTTGTCTTTAATTAATGCCATATATGACCTTTGTTTCACCAAGCTTTTTACTCCTACAATAAAATGAAGGTCAGTGACAGGAAAATAGGATGACATTTTTTATAGTGAAAGATCTGCCAAATACACAGGAAAGCTGTTCAACATCAAACTTAGCTTGTTTTTAACATCTTACTGTATACACTGCTAATGTTAATTCAGCATCAATCATGATATAGAAGCTAGATTTAAGTTCTTTTTTTAATGGCACAAGTGATTTTTCAAAGAAAATCCAGAGTTTGTTTTCTGTCAGTATCCTATTGAACTACTGAAAGTGATGAGGAACCCCAGAACTTGATAAATCTCCTCTGATCAGAACTAAAAATGTAAACTCTCTTCAGAAATACACAAAGACTGAAAAGCAGAAAAATTGGAAAGGAGAAAATAAGGTAAGCTTAGAAGACAGAGAATACCTAAACAATGCTTTAAAAAAAAAAAACAAAAGATAAGGACCATATCACTAGGAATATGTGACATCTCGGAGTAATATGAAAGGCTCTTTGTTCCCAGACATGGATGGTGACATTAACAGTTTCAATTGTCATGCTCTTTAATACAGCTGAATTACTTTTTTAAAGCATCTTTGTTGCTAATTCTTAAAGTTCTCAAGTCTAAAAATTTTTGCTCTTTCCTACTTATTCAGAAATATGTTTTGTTAGAATATTTAATGACATTTATTTGTGATATACTGTATATATGAACAATGCTTTTATGGCTTTCAGAAGTTTTCTTATGCTTTATCTCAGCTGCCTCCTTACAAAAATTGCCAGATCTTGGGTAGGGCAAATATTGTTATACATAATTTACAAAGGAAGGGATTGAGGTTTACAAATCTTGAGTAAATAGCCCAAAGTATGTGGTTAATAAGTAACATGATCAAGAATACAATCAGTCTTCTTGGCCCTAAACTCAAATTCTAAAATTTTAATTGATCTACATTTTTAAAACAGTATCTTTTTTTTGAATCAGAAGGATCAGACATGCACATTAGAAAATATTCATATAACATAAAAATTTATAGGGTAAAAAGTGAGAAGCTTTGTATTTTAAGTTCCAGTGCTCACTACTGTTAAGTGTTCAGTGTTTATTTTTCCATTGTTTTCCCTTAACAAAATCATATTAGGATTTTTAACAAAACATATTTACACAACTGTTAGCTAAGACTGCCATAACATAATACCAGACACTGGGTGACTTAAACCACAGAAATTTATTTCTCACACATCTGGATGATGGGAAGTCAGATCAAGAAGCCTGGAAGGCAGGTTTCATCCCAAGGACACTTCTTTTGGCTTGTTGCAGCCACCATCTGGCTGTGCACTCACATGACCTCCTCTTTGGGTACCCCTGGGGAGGGGGGAGAGAGAGATGGACAATGGGGAGTGAGGGAGCGAGGCAGAGCAAACTCTCTGGATCTCTTATAGGGGCACTAATCCCATCATGAAGGCCCTTCTCTCATGATCTCATTTAGCCCTAATTAGTTCCTAAACACTCCACCTCCAAATTCCACCACACTGGGGGGTTAGGGCTTCAACATATGAACTTGGCAGGGGGCCCCACCAACGTTCAGTCCATAAAAGTAACATATACTTTTCTAGAAACTGTTTTTATAAGCTATACTTGTAAAATACTCCCTGTTGCTATAAACATGCTATATCACTAATTGAATGGCCTTATATTAATCTACCACACAGATTCAGTAATAAAACATTGTTTACTGAATTATTATTAAAATGAAAATTCTTTTACATATCATTGTGTGCTTGAGTTGGCAGTTTCCATAGATTTAAGTGACTATATTGGCAAGTATGAACACTTATCAATTTAAATAGTATTGCTAATATTGGTTTCTTGAGAGAAATTTTATGAAGGAATGAGAATCTTCGACTTAGTAGTATGAAGAAGTTTCACATCTATTATCGTACTTGATTCTTCCAAAGACTATGTAAAATAAAGAGTAAGCACATTTAACCCTATTTTTTTCTACTCATTAGGAAATCAAAGCATAAAGAGTTGAAGATCACAAATTAAATTCACATTTCAATAAGGACCAAAATTAAACTTCAGGTCCAGGTCTGCAGGAGCCCATGGTTAACATTCTTTATTTTCTCTGACGCACTCATGGAAACAAAGGGACCATGTGGGAAGTGTGTGCTATCCACTCTGAATAGGGCTCTCTTGCTTCTGGGACTCTTCAAACTACCTTAGTAACTCTTTGCTCAGTCTCACTTTTTCTCTGAAAGGCATTTTTCCCCAGATGCACTTCAAAGTCAGATATGACAGCTTTCCAGTTTTGTGTTTATTTCCTTGGACTAGATACATTAGACTGAAATTTTACACCCCGCAAAAGAGAAACTTAGAGAATGAATACCAGCAGAAAACATACAAGGCTCATATCACAGTCGTGTTACATACATATATACATACAAACATACATATCCACACACACACTTTCTTCATAATTGGAGTATATTCACGGTTACAGAAAACTCTAGGGAGAAATATATACATTAAATATCTTTGCATCATAACCATTAGTGAATATATATAAACATGTCTCTTTCTGACTATGCTAATAGTCCTGTGTTTTGGTTTTTTTTTTAATCTACAGAGGTCATTTCACCTCTGTTTATAGCTGTCCTTTTAGCAAAATGGAACTTGTTCTGCCAAAACTACCGTATTATAATGAGTAGAAATTCAGTTATTATGGCCTGGAAAAAAACTGGAGCATGACAAGGACTAAATTCATAGTTTGTGTTGTCAATAAACACCAAAAGTTTCAACAAGGAAGTGGCAAATCTTGTACCTAAAACACTGTATTTAATTAATATATGAAAAGTGGGAAAAATCACAGGAAATGTGGGGTCAGGCACTAATCAGCAAATACTAGTGTTTCAAGAATAGGATTTGGAGATAAAGTACGTAACCACTAAATTGTGTGCCTTAAGTCATTAAATACCCCCTTCTTCCCCTCAAATTTTCCCACAATCCATGATTTTTTCTTCCTTTTTTTCACTTTCTCATATTGACTGAATTATCATCAACTGAGTATTTATTAAAGCGTCTTATTTTAAAACGCAGACTTTCCTCAAAGGGTTTGGAAGTGGTTGTGGGTTATCAGCTATTCATACTTCTGGTATCAATTTTTAGAATCCAGTTGCTTTCATTTTAGCTCCAACTGACATCAGCTTCAGTGTAGGACTGTGCGTGTGAGTGGAGATAAAAGGTTTAGCACAGAGTGCTTTAAAGGGAGCAGAGAAGCTGGTCACCTGTGAATTCCTGGTGAATCAAGAGACTTTGGACAGTAAGAGAACAATGAGCGCAAGAGCAGGGGAAAGAAGAGCGCGGGGGCCTGGGCCAATGCAAACGGATGAAGCGGAAGCCAAGGCCAAACTGTCCTCGCTGGTGTCTGTCTAGGGCACTGGTCCTCCAGGCAACAAGGAAGGTGTAAAATATGCATCTTCATCTACAATCTTTCTACTTCTGTGGAACAATATTGAAGTTTCCTGATTACCAGTTCATAGATTTATGCACCTCATCTTTCAGATCTTCACTGTACCCCAGAGCTTTTTCCTGAAACTCAACCTAACCTTCCCATTGCTGTCTCTCTAGTTTCAAGTCTCCTTTGCATGGACAAACCAGTAGAGGCATTAATAGCTCACACAGACTTGTTATCCTACCAGATTAAGCTGTTTGCCACGTCATTCTCCACCACTAAACTCCAAACAAAAGGCTAAATATGGAATTCAAGAATCACAGAGCAGATCTATTTATTCTTTACCCAGAAAAGGACACCACACCAGCATCAAGCCAAACGGACTTTAAAAGGCCTTATCTTAATAAAATTGCTCAGCTGTCTGATTCATAGAGTTTGTCATTCTGGTGCTTAAAGTTAATTCTTGGGTTCTGAAACAGATTCACAAAGAAGAAAGCCCAAACTGAGAGTTTATCTTGACATGGATAATACATATGTACTTCAGCTTATATAAAAATGTAAGTTCCCTCCTTTCACTTAGCAGAAACAACTTATAAAGTTTTCTATGTAGTCCAAAATGACAATCTCTCAAACAGACAGATAAGTGCATTCAGATAGATGTAGACTAGTTTTTTCTTTCATTTCCTTTAGAATTAATTTCTGCTATGAGGAATTTGTCTGGCATGCTAAAATCATGATACTGTCTTTGTTAATCCATACCAGAACATTGCCAATGCCTCATACTTCTTGATAGAATCCAGATTACTATCTTGATGTTTTTAGTTTTTACTGTCTTCATTCATGACATTTCAATTGCTTTTTGTCTAACTTTAATTTCATTATCTAGTTGTCTAATATTGTTAACTTTTTTCTTTCAGTTTTTCTTGGTTGTTCATTGCCAGTCTTCTGTTGTATTCTATGCTCAATATTTTTAGCTCTCAATTCGTACTCTCATTTATCAGTCATATCCATTTATATGATTATAATATCTTATGAGATATTTTATGTGTTTTTACATGTTATGAACATTTTATCTTTTAGAATTTTCTCTTTTATGTTGTATCTAATTAATTTTATGTCTAATTTTTAGGATTAAATTTTTACTTTTCTGGTACCTATTCTTTCACTTTTAAATCATTTATTACTTCTTTAAATACTTTTATTTCTACCTTTTTTTCTCTCAGTTTTAATCTCATGCTAACTGCCTGCTCTCCATCTAGTTTAGTTTAATTTTCCACATTTATTTTTTTCTATTTTAATATTGTAATAAATTGTTTTGTGATAGTTACAGTAATTAGGAGCATGGCTTAGGTATATGGATAAAGTCCACACCAGAAGTTACAGAACTGGGAAGGCTCCTCTGATCCCACTGTCCATGCAGCTACTGCTCTAAATCTCTACATGGATATCCTATCCTTTCAAAGAATGCTTTCCACAAGTCCTTATCATAAGCAGCCCCTAAAAATAACAGGTCATTTTTTATATTGATAATTGTTCCCTTGATGTAGATGTTACATTTAAGATAGTGTTAATGGTTGCCATGCATCCAGTTCTTTATATTATGAGCTTGTGTTTGTTAATATTCATTTGTTCAATGTCTGTTCTGTGACATACAGAAACATTAGACTTGGAGAAAAAGTGGTAAGAAACTGATATCTGGATGAGGGGCCAAGTGGCACTGACACTCCCAGGAGACATTCATTGCAGGAAGCAGAAGAAAGTACTCCCTTCAATGCTGGCTTCCTGCTAATGTATTTATTAGCAGTTTGGCCCCCCTCCCTTTTCCTTAGGTCCATGGGTGGTCCAGCTTGCTTGGGGCATGACTCTCACTAACCCCACTTCATTTCAATGGGCTAGGAGAAACTGGCTAGACAAGTTAGCCTGAAGGATTTCTATCGGGTCATTGGTGTACCTATTTGGTGGATGCCATGAAATTTCAGAAACTCTCAGTAGGCCTGGGCCCACTGAGAAAGTCAGAACCTAAGAAAAAGAGAGACATACTTAATTAGTTCTGGGTATTTCCTGGGATGTGAAGAGACAGATGGCTTCCCCTCAACATCTCTGCCCCTGTTTTTTCTTTTTACTTTTTCTCTATAGGTAGTGAAAAGTAAGGAATTTTCAAAATTGAAATTATGATTACCCTCAGAATGAATTACAGTGGTTCAATGTGTTTAGCTCAAGTTCAAATCGTTTAGCCCTTTGCAAGAGATGATGTAAGAATTCAAACTTATGCTGAGTATACTGAGTATAATTATAAGCTCAAGGATACAATACTGGAAAGTCATTGTAAATGAGGAAGGTCTTATTTTGGTGAATCTTTTTCTTTCTCTGGAATAAAATCTTTTCATGGAGGAAAATGGTCTAAACATCAGCTACAAGAAGAGAACACAGAGAGAAAATTGATGTGATATCTTTAGCATTACCCAAGCGTGCCTTGTCTGACAGACACATGTGCTATGTAGCAGATTTTATATATGTAAAAAATATATATAGGGTGAAAGTGTGCACTGGGTACCATGGTTTAATGAAGCATTAAGGTAATTCAGTGAAATCTCTATGTTCTCATTATTTGCAAGCTTATGGGTAATTTCATCATCTGTGAAGTAGGAAAATTAACAATATTATTCTATGAGATTTAAATAATAATGTAATTATGTCTCCTACGATATAAGTGCTCAAGAAATATGAAGTACTATTATTATTATATAGTTATCAAAATTAAGGATTTGGAACTGTTGTCAAAAAAATGTAGACACATAATATGCATAGTATTTTAGAATCTTTGTTAAATACAGTATTGACATTATGAAAGATATTTTTCATCTTCTAATTTTAGGAAAAAGTGCTGATTTTTGTCTGTGGCTATTGTCCAGTTAAGTACAATTTGTAATGAATCAGTTTGTTATACAATCTGTGATGCAGCTTGTTCCGTATGCCAGCTGACCTTCCATCAAAACACCCTAATTATAAACTGCTGTATTAGTCAGCTCAGGCTGCCATAATAAAATGCCATAGACTGAGTGGCTTAAACAACACAAAATTTTTTCTCACAGTTCTAGAAGCCAGAAAGTCCAAGATCAAGGTCTGGCAGGGTTCCGTCTCTGCAGAGAGCTCTTACCCTGGCTTTCAGGTAGCTGCCTTCTCACTGCGTCTCACATAACAGGGAGAGCAGGAGGGAGGGAGGAAAAGCAGGTACAAGAGAGATCTTTTCTTTTTCTTACAAGGACACAGTCCTATCAGATTTAGGGTGCCATACTTATGACCTCATTTAACCTTAATTACCTCCTTAAGACCCTATCTCCAGATACAGTCACATTAAGGGTTAGGGCCACAACATATGAATTTTGGAGAGACACAATTCAGTCCGCAGCAACTGCACATTCCAATTAGAGAGGACTGTCATATTTTGAAGAATAGGCAGCATGCTTTCAGAGTACTCATGTGAGCAGATATCTAGTAATAATACATATAGCATGTTCTTTTCTTTAATGAGAATAGTTAGATCCTTACATCAGTATGAGAAAACATTCAGTTACATAACTGAGATATTTATTTTCAAACTATGAGGAGAAATAGTTTTCTATTTGGAGAGGGAGAACTCTGTTATGTTGGAACGTTTACCATTAAGGATCTACTTTAAACACTTATAGAATAAGTCTCTTCATTCTTTAAAAATAATTATAATAAACCCACTTTGTTTACAGACACTATCCAAAAACAGGAAACCAAGAAGATGAGTTAAATATATTTCATCATAGAATGATGATGTGCATCTTTTATAAAGTAGTGTATCTCCATTTTAATTGGGGTCTATATGCCTAAAGTGAGATGTGTTAATTGAAGTTAGGTTTTCACTTGGTCACTGAACGTGCAAAAGGCATGCTAAAACTCATAGTTTCTTTACTGATCAATATTAGTCACTACAGTTAACTGCTTATGTGGTAACCCTCAACTATGAATAGAGAAGCCAGTATGAATAGATAACTCAACTACAATCTAATCATTTCACATGCATGAGCAATCAATTCATAAAATCTAATATACAGTCAATATCAAATGCCATGTAAGAAAATGTGCATAACATATATAAAATATGCATGAATTATGTGAACAAAAAGTAAGCAGAAGTCTCTTTATAAGAAACCTAAGCGTTTCTAGTTTTGTTGTCAAAGTGAGAGAAGATTTTGTAATAACACATGACAGAAAGGATTTAATAATAATACAGAATGTAGACAGAATCAGAGAACCATTTTGTCAGGTCATCTGTAAATTCTGAAGTTTCTGAGAAGAAGGGTTATGTTCCAACTCGTGAGGATCAGCATTTCAGAGGAGGAGAAGTAAGCTGTTAGTGTGAGGAAAGAGTGGCAGCCTCAGATCAGCTAACTCCACCACCAGTACGGAGCATGAGTCGCACCCTCTCTCCACTGGGACTGGAGCATAGTGCTGGACTTTGACCTTTCATCTCACTTTCTCTAGAGTATTAGAAATATTGGTTCAAAGGCTAACTGCTTTGATTTCTTCGTTTCACATATACAATTACTTAAAAATAAAACTTTATAAAAGAACAATTGTATTTTTTCTCGGACTGTTGTTCATATTGTCATTGCGTAGTTTATGTTTTCCCTTTATGTATTCTTACTTCAATCATACTGTATTTATTGTTCTTTGCCCTCCTTTTTTTCAAACATTTGGAAATCCTTTATGAAATAATAATTTATCCTAAACAACTTACTTAAATAATTACCCAAGTCATCATCATTTGTGGAGATTTATAGCTTGGTCAGCACCTTATTTCCAGTCTATGCATCAAAGGATGACTGGTCATAAGAGTAATAAAACAACATAATTTTGCACTGGGTGTTATTTTTGTTTATATCAAAACAGCCATTTAGAAAAATCTTAAAAAACAACTATTTAAGAACACAATACTTAACTTTTTCATAAATAGAAAATAAGCAAAACTGATGGTATACTTAGATATCTTGGTTTAAAAGCAAGTTGGGTAACATAAAAGGTAATTTGTCGAGCTACAGATGTCCAGAAAGATTGGATCTTTATATATTAAAAACAAATAAAGCTATATACCCCACCAGTTTTCCTAGAAATGAGTAGAACATCCCAGAATCAGTCATATGGCACAGCTTGAACTAATAATGAACACTTAGGATTATCTGACTAAGAAGCTCATTTGGGACTGAGACAAGCAGTTCCTAATTCTAGTCTCCTGGGCCATCATTCAAATATATTATTATTCAAATAGCTAATGAGACAGGAAGAACTTGAGCCATAATTGACTTGCATTCTCTTGGGAAGTCAGCTCTGAGAGTATATCTAAATAAATTCCCCAAGTGTATTACAGACAGAAACCATTGTAATTAATTTACTAGTCAAGCCCAAAGCATTGAGTGAAAGAACTTCCCGACTCCTAGATTCCAACTATTTTAGGAAAAAAATAAAAACCTACATATTCTGAACTAGATACAGATATGATTTTGAAACATGAAATGTATGGCATATAATATATGTATTTCTCTACTTTTCCAAAGCACACGGTATAAAGAAAATAAAAGCACTCACTTATTGTGTAGTACAGCCTGAATGTCACAGTTCAGTTATTAAATATCATGATATTTATATTGATATAAACATTCATATCATTTCTGCTATATATGCCCTACATCCTAAAATCTAATTTACTTACAAATTTTCAAAAATTAATTGTAAAATTTTATTTAAACATGGCTAAAGCTTTTTTTTGCCAAAGACCAGTAAAATAAGACCAAAAATATTTTTAAACATACACATAAATATGTGTACATATATAACCACAATCACAAAAAGCAAAGAAAAGGAGACAATATGGATAAGAAATTTCTACACTTTTTGGAAGGTTGAAAGCATACACATAAGCGTTAACTGACTGTAGAGGAATTTCTTGGTGGAAAAAAAAGGCCCAATTTCTTCCCAGAGTTTTGTAATGTACTGAAAAAGGTAACATATAGAGCAGATGCAAGGAGAGTTATTCAAAGTGCACACCAATCTCTGGATCTGGTCCTCGAATCCCTACATTCCTTCACTGACCCAAAAGAGCCTAAGTTTCCACTGTTTGGAGAAACTGAATCACAGAAGCTCTAGATTAGTGAAGAGAAAAGAGAGTAGCAGGAGGTAAGAGGGTATGAATAGGGGAATTATTTGACCATGAAACATTTAGGGCTCTGTTCACACACCATTTTTAGTACGAGCTTCAGTAAAGTAGATACTACTGTATGCCTTCTATAGGCAGGAGATTACAGACTCTTCTCTAGGAAAATGGAATTGCCCCAGAAAACGTGATATATAAATATTGGGATAAGTTGTTACCCAAATAAAAATGTTACTTAATATGAAGCCCAGAAGTCAGCAAACACTAATCATGCATATGTATGCACAAATATGAATGGCTAAAGCTCATCAGGAATTTGAAGAATGCTTCCAATGTGAAAAAAAGGGTGGGGGGGTGCCAACTAAATAAGCAGAAGAAAAAGAATGGGAGAAGCCAGAGATAATAAACTTGAAAATTAATATCCTTTGAGTAGGAAGTAGAATATTTTATGCATGCAAAAAAAAAAAAAGAACAGAAATACAGCAGAGAACAGGAAGAGAAGCTATTGCAAATATTTTTGAAATTCAACAAAAAAATTCTGAAAAATCTAAAGGAAATTGTCTTCCAATGAAGACAAACAGACAAAAAACACACAGACAAAAGAACAAGAAAAAGACAAAAAAAATAACATTGTGGTAGAAAAAGGTAAGAAGATTAAGAGATCATTCTAGGTGGGTTTCAGAAAGAAACCAACTTAAAACAGTTTCAGGAAGAGATAAGAGAGGGAAGAAATTATTATTTTCCAGAATTGAAAGGCTTATGTTCTGGTTACTATTACCAAGTACAAAATATCCTAAAACATACCTGCTTTGAATAATCATTTAGTCTGGCTCATGACTTTAAGAATTAAGAATTCAGACAAGGAACAGTGAGAATGGCTTATATGTGTTCCACAAATTCTGGACCTTCACCTCAGAGCGCTTGATGGCCAGGGGTAACTGAACAATGGGGTGCTGGAATCATTTGGAGCCATCTTCACTCATATATGTGGCAACTGATGCTAGCTTGAAGCTGTGACCTCAGCTGAATACATATGAACTGTATGTGGCCTCTCTCTGTGGCCTGGCCTTCCACACAGAATGGAAGTTACAAGGTAGTCAAATTTTGCACATGGTGGTTTAAGCCACCAATATAAGTGTTTCATCAAGCAATATGGAAGATGCATCACCTTTTGTGACTTAGCCTTGGAAGGTCATACAATATTACTTCCAATGTATCTATTCAATATAAACAAGTCACTAAAGCTAGCTCAGATTTAACCAGATGAGCCAAAGACCCCACTATTGGAGGAGTGTCAAAGATTTGTAGATAATGTCTTAAAAGTATCACAGCTTGACTATCAGAATGAAGACCTAGCATAAGGAGTATTTCATACACCAAAACTCTGATAGTAAAATTTCAAAACATTTGAGATTAAAATATCTCTCTAGAAGTTTCCAGGAAGGAAAAAATATAAATATAAAGGATAGAATATAAAGGGGATATGGATTATCTGAAGATTTACACTAGAATTGAGGATACTATATCAATGCCTTCAAATTTCTATAGGATCAATTTTTGACAATGAGGCCAGGAAAATTAGATGTGGAAAAAAAATCTTTACAACATATGGAGGTAAGACAATAAGATAGCTACAAGCAAAAGAGTAAAGTTATATCTCTGTTTCACCCCTATGTTTTTGCAGCACTATTTACAATAGCCAAGATATGGAAGCAACCTAAGTGTCCATAAGTAGATGAATGGATAAAGAAGAGTTGATACATACACACAATGGAATACTATTCAGCCATAAGAAGAAAACAAATCCTATCATTTGCAACAACATGGATGGAGCTAGAGGGTATTATGCTTAGTGAAATAAGCCAGGCAGAGAAAGACAAGTGTCAAATGATTTTCCTCACTTGTGGAGTATAACAATGGAGCAAAACTGAAGGAACAAAAAAATCAGCAGACTCACAGACTCCAAGAAAGAACTAGCTGTTACCTAGAAGGTAAGGGCTTGGAGGGGATGGGTTGGGAGGGAGGGAGAAAGGGATTAAGGGGCATTATGAGTAGCACACCATGAGTGGCCTTTCCCATATAGCACTGAGAAGACAAGGTGTCTCTATAGCATCTTACTACACTGATTGACAGTGACTGCAATGGGGTGTGGTGGGGGACTTGATAATATGGGTGAATGTTGTAACCACTATAATGCTCATGTGAAACCTCCATAAGATTGTATATCAATGATACCTTAATAAAAAAGAAAAAAGATAACACGGATTTGGCTTCCCTCTCATTTCAGCTGCCTCCTTACTGAACATCCTCACAAAGAACTTCATAGAATCCATATTTAGCTATAGAGGTTACACCTTAACCCTAGGGCCTAGCTTGAGACCAAATGCATTTGTTCACATCCAAAACATCCAGATAACATACAAAATGATAGATAAGAAATAAAAATCATATGTACCCACATCAGTACAAACAAGGACAGATGAGAGTTTTTAATAAAGATGTCGAAGGCTGAGACAAGTGTGTTAATTTATCAAGCAGAGAGGGGCTAAACATTCTAAGTGGGACCTGTAACTGGAGAGTATAGAATTAGAGTGGAGATCCAGATAAACTCAGAACTCAGAGAGCAGAAGTTGAAGAACGGTCAGAGAGCTGGGCATTAAAAAGTTAAACTAACCCAATTGATAAGGAAGTCCCTTTCCTCCAATAATACATCAATATATTACCTATAAACATATGTTTAATTCTGAAAAAAAACTCATCAGGAGTCTGTCTTTTAAAAAATAGTGGAACGAACGAGGGAAACTTACTTGGAAGTTAGCACTTACAGAACTGAAACTCCTTCTGGCATTTAGTGATCCATCATCAGAACTGCTGGCTTTGTACCATTCATTCCAAAGGAATGTTGTCTTCTAGCAAGCCCCAACTACTTTTCAGAGCTCCTCATCACACCTTTCATTATCAACTATGGACAACTGAGTGTCATATGCCATTTGAAAAAAAGCTTTAATGTGAAAGAGTAGACAATTGGAAAAACAGGAAAAAATTATCTCAGAGGAAAGATAACTTAAGCTTATAAGGAAAAAAATTAAATATTCTGATTAATATACTCATATGAAGAGATTCCATTCATAAAATAAAAATAAAAAGCTATGTCAAATGGAATAATAGTGAGGTTTTGCAACTTAACATAAGTATTTGTAGAAATTAAGAGAAAAGTTAGAAAAAATAGACAAGGACTGTGGAGGGCTGGAAGCAATGTCATCCCAGAAGTGATGTCATCCTGCAAGTGACATCACCAGATCCAGAAACCAGGAAGTGAGATAACTGGAAGTGAGATCACCTGAAGTGGAAGTGACAACACCAGACATGAGATCAGTCAGGAAGTGATATCATTATGAGCCTGTGTATATAAGTTGTGCTCAGAAAATAAACTGTGTCACTTGTCCACCACCAGTGGTCAGTGGACCTCCTGATCCCAACTTTGGTTACTGTGTCTTTCTTATATCTTTCTCTGTGCTTTCCTTAATCACCTCATCCACTCCTCTCAGATTCAGCTGGTTTGTGGAGCTGGTCTCCACAAAGGATATCTTCCAGAACATAGAATAAAAAGCAAAAGGAAAATACAATAGGAAGCAAAGGACCAATCCAACAAATCTAGTACCAAGTTAATGGGAATTTTTAAAAATGGGAAGAAAAAAATTATCAAAGAAATAAATTATCAAGAAAATTTTCTAGGACTAAAAACAGCTATCAGTCTTCAATAAGAAAAGGTCCACAAGTGCTGAAAGAATAATAACCTATATCAAGGTATATAATTTAGACATTTTATAAAGTAGGAACCATAGGGAACCAAGTCTGTATCCTATAACTCTGTTTTTTGATAGAACTTTCTTTAACTTTGCACATTTTCTTAAAAACTTCTTTCTATAGCCATGAATCAGAGTTCCTCTTATGAGTTTCTATACAAGATTCTGGCCTCTTTCATGTCAGAGGGATCCCAGATTTCCCAAGGGTCTGTCTGTGGACTCGCCTTGAGGAAATTTTCCAGGAATGGTACATGTAAGGTGGTCATTCTGGCCAACATACTGTCTAACTAAACACTGATATCTGCATATTGTCTTTTAGTTGATTTTCCTCCTTGCTCCACTTACGATTCTCAGTCTCTTCCTATGATCTCTTTTTAAGATAGCACTACATTATCTCTTAGGAAAGAGAAAACCTTGTGCTTCTGGAGAACTGGGCCTTTTGAATGAATTTTGCTAAAACTTGGGATCCTCAGCTAAAAGCAAAACTCGGGAATTCACAACTGCAAAGATGGTAAGAACTCCAGAGATAGTGAACTAACTCTAGAAGTACCTGTTTACATTTCAAGGAAAAACAAGGCCTGGGACCTTGGAAACATCTTCAGTTATAAAAGTCACAGACATTGGATCTTATCTGGCCATTGGAGAGATGTATTTACATTCCAAAAGATTACAGTGAGAACACAGGATCCTTTCATCCATATCCAAAGAGGAAAAGTTTTTATTTCTCCTTTTGGGAGGGGAGGGGAAGTAGTTACCTCTTTGTTCTGTATAAAAGCACTGAAAATCCATTTTTCTCCCCTTTGACAATAAATTTTGAAATTTGCATTTATTGGAAATTATACCTAGCTTTTATCTCATTGCCCAGAGGTAACTATCAGAGTATAAGGAATTACACCATTACTGATTTTCAAGTGTAAAATGATAATCTATCAATACATAAAGCTTCATGTGCACATTTAAAATTAAATTAACAAAGATAAATATTAAAAAACTCAATGCTTATACTGCCCTAACTCAAGACTGAATATCAATCCTCACAATAGCTCCAGAGGTCAAAAATCAGAATTCTAAAAAGTTAGCTTTTGAAGGAACAAAATAGGTACCCTTTTCCAATTTGTAATCTATTATGATAGCATAATACATTTCATAATAATGTGACATAACCAAGAAGTAAATAAATTTTTTTCACTCTACAAAAGATACATAGTTTTAACCTATTTGGGGAATTTATTCATAACTAGCTTTGAATTAAACATGACAGAATGGCTAAAGCTGGAAAATAACATTTCCAGCTAGATTTAGGCCACACTCAAGGCTAAAATAAGCTGAGTATTATAAAGGTCACTTTATCTCACCACCTCTCTGAAAAAAAAGAAAATTGTGGAGAACAAATTATATTATATGCCTTCTTGTATCTTGGACTAAGACTAACTTTTATCTTTAGGGGATATTAGGATTTAGACTCTGTGCTTTCTAATGAAGTTTAATTGTAATTTCATTAAGCTTTACATCCCTACTGTGAAGATGTATATAATAGAGTGACCCCTGCATTATTTTATATCAACTATATATATAGAATAGCAGCAACTTTAAGCTACTGATGTCATTTCTAGCTTCATAATTGTCTTGTTTTGTTTGGCTTGTGTTTACAGAAGCCAAATAATTCGAGTTGAAGTCTTTGAGATCACACTGTTCAACACTGCACTGATGCACATTTTAACAGAGGTAAGTCTATACAGGAAAATAAGCTGGGAGCAATACCATATCAGTCTTTAGTTTGGCATCCCAGTATTCGTAGTTTCATTCAAATGATCCTAAGAGCCGCTCCTTTCTCAAGTTCAATAATAACTTCTTGGTTTGTCTCTTCATCACAACTATCCTGATAATACCATCTCTGGAGAAATCTGTCTCCTTTTTCCACTCCAAATTTTAGGCTGCCATGCATTGCCAGGGAGAATCAGAAAGCCTTGCGGCTAGGCCTCATTACAAATATATACTTCTCTTTTGAACCAGCCCATAATCTGCTCAGATTTCTATTTCTTGACTCTAATTAGCCCCAAATCACTTTTCTCAAAGCAATTATTCACAATCTGGAGTACTATCTGCAAATCTTTATTTTACTCCAATTACCTTCATCTAAAGTTGATTTTACAAGATAATCTTTCAAAAATATTGCCCTCTGCTTTCATACTTTACTTTATATTCAGCCATCTTTTTCTACCTTCAAATTTTGATTGGAGAGGTGAGCCTCCTATTTCTCCAGGTTAGCTCTTCCACTTGTGATCTTGATTTCATCTTCTTCCACCTCCCCAGGACTTGCTCCATCAAATATATTCTTTGCCATTTGTAACTGCATAAAACTCCCTCTTTAAGACTACAAATAATTTCTGCTCTTTGGTCCTAGATCTACCCTAGATCGCCATCAAATTATCTTTCTTCTGGTCAAACCTCTTTGAAGACTAGGAACTTTCCCATCTCATGCAGCGTTTGTTAAATGTGCTGCAATCTGTCTTTTTCAAAGAAAAGGTCAATTGCTTAAATAATGGCTAACTTTCATAGTTTAATCCTGTTTGTCTCCTCTTTGACATTTTATATTTTAGGTCAGTCCATATTTGATACTTTTTACTTACGCCTGCTAAGGTACTACTTTCTTCTAGTGCTCATGCTGCCCATTGAACTTCTGGCTTCTAAAGTCTCTTCACATACCACTTGCCTGGTCCTCTCCTATGTTATCCTTGAATAATCTCATCAAATTCAGCTCTGATAGCACCTTTGAATCAATGATCCTCAATTCTTTATCTGTTTCTCTTCTCTACTTGGTTTATCTCCTTGGAGAGATGGAGTAACTTCCATTCAGGAACTTACCTTTGTCAGAAATTTAATTTCCATAAATAAAGTCGATCCTACATCATATAACTGCTGCAACATATGACTGCACTTAACTGGCAACTAGAAAAGCCATCCTCTAAGTACTAGCCAGGGAGAAGAAATAAAATACACCACTGTTTAATATTTTTAATATTAAATATTTGCTCAGTCAAAACAGTATTTATGGAATATTTCCCAAGGAACATGTAGTATATTCCTACAGATGCTCAAATGTATCCTTGCTTATGCAAGTTACACCATAAAGATTCTGGTAGATTCCTCAATTTATTATACTTATCCCTCCTTCCCAAATACCTTTTAGTAAACCGGGCTAGGTTGGTTTGTATTGAGGTAGTGTAAGAAACAGTTTCAGGGTACTTATTGCAGCATTTACTTCAAGATGCTAGGGATGAAAAAGATACCGCTTTGAGAAGACAGAGAGTGACATCAGCATCATGAGTGTGAGTCATTCCTTTTTTCTCTGCCCTTTAATGTACAACAATCAGACATCCATAACCAATGAAAGGGAAGGAGGGAGAGCTCAAGGAAGGAAGAGGCAACTCTACACAACACACCCATCCATCTGTGCCCCCCCCGCGGGCGGGCTGGACTGCAGAGGAGGCTGCAGAGGCAGCGGTGGGAGAGCCAGAGGCGGCAGGTCTGGCAGTGGGCCAGTGCAACCTTTCAGGCAAAGTAGGTGGAGGGTAAAGGAGCTGAGTCGGGGTCTGCCCAGCTGGGCGTGCTACAGCTGAAGGGACACATTGCTCTTTCTGATGAAAAACTGCAGTGACTTGGAGAGAAAGGAAAGGGAAGACGGCAGACAACGAGCCAAAGGAAAGCATTTCTTGCTTTCTGCCCTGGGATTCTGGCAACAGTACCGCCCACAGACCTCTGGGACACCCGCTCCATTCACCAGCCACGGGCATACAAAAGCCAAAGCGCTAAGCACATACCTCCCCCAACTCTGCCACCACCCTTTTTTCTTCCGCCAGCTTTTTTTTTATGCCTGTGTTCCTTAGTAATCAATCAGCTCTGACAAGAGAAACAGAATATATGTGCTATAGTGCCACCTTCTGGAAATCAAAAGGAAGGCTCCTAATTATCAACCTGCTGAACTGTTAGAATCAAAACAAAGCCTTACCTAAGTAAGAAATGTGTTCACTACTTCAAATGCAGTGACAGAGGCACTTTTCATCAAAAGTGATTTTACTAGGACAAATCACAGTAATATAGTATTACAAAAAGAAAATGATAATTTTCTAGGACCAGAACCCAAAGATGCAGAATACTGTAATCTGATAAAGAATTCAAAATGGCCGTTATGAAGAAATTCAGCAAGCTAGAAGAAAACTCAGAAAAGCAATACAATAATATCAGGAATAATATTAATGAACAAAAGGAGTACTTTATCAAAGAGATAGAAATTCTAAAACAACCAGTTTCTATAGCTGGACAACTCAATAAATGAGATGGAGAATGCATTAGAAAGCATTAGAAATAGAGCAGATCAGATTGGAGAGAAAATGAGCTCAAGGATAGGAATATGGGAATGATCCAGTGAAAGAGGAGAGAGAAATAAGATTTTTAAAAAGTGAAGAAACCCTAAAAAATACTGTCAGATGCCATTAGGAAAACCAACATAAGATTAATAGGTATAAGAGAAGGAAGCAGAAAGCATACTTACAGAAACAATCCCTTACAAATTTCTAAACCAGAGTAAGGAATTGAATATGTAAATCCACAAAGCTAATAGAACAACTATGTCAATGCAATAAGACCTTCTCTAAGACATATTATATTAAAACTGTCAAAAGTCAATGTTAAAGAGCTGTCCAGGGAAAAAGAGACAGTAGCCTACAAAGGATCCCCATTAGGCTATCAGCATATTTCTCAGCAGAAACTCTATAGGCTTAGAGAGAGTAGAACGACATAGTTAAAATATTGAAAGATTAAAAACTTCAAACCAGGGGTACTTTGTTCAGCAAAGTTATCCTTCACATATGAAGGAGAAATAAAGCCTTTTCCAGACAAACAAAAGCTGAGGGAATTTACCACCACTAGACCTGCCTTATAAATAATATTGAAAGGAGCTCTTCAAGCTGAATCAAAAAGGCTAAAGTACACAAAACTCTGATTAAGGTGATAAGAAGTCAGAATTAGAAAACTGTTACTATTTTTAGAATAGTACATTAAACTCTGAATTACAGCATAAGAGATAAAGGAAAAAGAACATTAAAAATAATTATACTACAACTGAAAACAAAATCACAGCCTAAAAACAGATAATTTGTGACATCAAAAATATAAAAGAAGAGTAAAAATATCGAAAATTTATACATGAATAAAGATAAATTGCTATCAGCAGAAAAAGGACTATTTTATCTATTAGATGTTTTACGTAAATCATATGGTAACTATAAAGCAAAACCCAGAGTAGAGATGCAAAATATAAAAAAAGAGACTAAGAAAATCATCATGGAAAACCACCAACTTTTAAGTAGACAGAAACAGAAGGAAAAATAAATAATGGATTAAAAAATCAGAGGCAAAAGATAAAATGGCAATAGTAAATCCTTACATGTCAGTAATCACTGTAGGTATAAATGGATTGAACTCACCAATCAAAAGCCACAGAGTGGCTGGATGGATAAATAAGATCCAAGTATATACTACCCACAGAAAACTCATTTCATCTTTAGAGATACACATGGATTCAAAGGGAAAGGATGGAAGATGATAGTCCAAGCAAACAGAAACCAAATAAGGTGAGCATAGCCATATTTACATCAGAGAAAATATATACTTCTAACTAAAAAGGGTATCTAACAAGAGACAAGAGGGTCATCATATAATGATAAATGGGTCAGTACATCAAGAAGATATGATGACTGTAAATACATATACTTCTATATATGAAATATATGAACCAAACACCAGAAGATCTTAATGGAGAAATAGACAAAAATACGGTAACAGTAGGGGACTTCAAAACCCTTCTACAGCACTGGATAGGTAGTGTAGGCAGACGATCAACAAGGAAACATTGGAACTGAACCACACTTTAGAACAGAAGGACTTGACACACACAGAACATTCCAACCAACAGCAGCAGAACATATGTTCTTCCCAAGGCTACATGGAACGTTCTCCAAAACATGTTTTGGGCCATGAAACAAGTCTTAACAAATTTAAGATTGAAATCATATCAAGCACCTTTTCTGACCATAATGTTATGAAAATCAGTTACAAGAAAACTAGAAAAATCACAAACATATGTAGATTAAACATGCTACTGAACAACCAATGGGTCAAAGAAACTGAAAAATAAATTAAAAAATACCCTCAGACAAATGAAAATGGAATTACAACATACAGAAATCAGTTTCATTTGTGTACACTAATGATGAAGCACCTGTAAAAGAATTAAAGAGAACCATCCAATTAATAATCATCAAAAGCAATAAAATATTCAGGACTAAATTTCACCAAGAAAGTGAAAAATCTGTACAGTGAAAACTACAAGACTTTGCTGAAAGAAATAGAAGAAACAAATGGAAAGATATCCACTGAGTAGCCAAAGCAATCCTGAGAAAAAAGAGCAAAGCTGAGATATCACACATCCAGATTTCAAACTACACTAAGAAGCCAGAATAATAAAAAAAACAGGATGGCACTGGCACAGAAAACAGATAACACTGTTCAATGGAACAGAATACAGGGCCCAGAATTAAAACCCAGAGTATATGGTCAACTATTGGACAGGCAGCCAAGAATATCCAATGGGGAAAGTATCTTCCACTGATCATGCAGAGAAAACTGAAGACACACCTGCAGAACAATGAAATTGGATTCCTATCTCACACCACTCACAAAAATTAACTTGAAATGAATCAAAGATGAAAGAACTGATACCATAAATCTAAGAAAATATAGGAAAGAAGCTTATTGTTGTTGGCAATTATTTTTTGAGTGTGACACAAAAAGCCCAAACACCAAAAGCATAAATCAACAAATGGGAATACATAAAACCCAAAAGCTCCAGCATGGCAAAGGAAACAATCACCAAAATGAAAAGGCAACACACAGAAGAAAATTTTTGCAACAATAAATCAGAGAAGGGGTTAATATTCTATATATATATATAAAGAGCTCAGTCAATTTAACAACAACAGAAAAACCCAATCTGATTAAGAATGGGAAGAACTAAATAGGTATTTTTTCCAAAGAGAATATCAAAATGGCCAGTGGACATATTTGAAAAATGGTCAGTATCAAAAATCAGAGAAATGCTGATCAAAACCACAGTGAGATATTACCTCAAACTTGTCAAAATAGCTCTTATCAAGTAAAGATAATGGATGCTGGTGAGTATGTAGTGAAAAGGGAACCTTTATAAATTGGTGAGGATGTAAATTGCCCCTATCACTATGAAAAACTATATGGAGGTTCCTCAAAAAAAATAAAAATAGATCTACCAGTACCAGGAGAGGAAAAAAAGATGGTGACATGAGAAGTGAGGTGGAAATGTCCTTCCCAAACCACATGTATTATGAAAACACAGCAAATACAACTATTCCTAAAAGACTGATCAGAAATAATATTGCACCAGCCAGTCTACATCTGGGAGAAGAGAACATCTCACAGAAAAGGGTAAAGTAAAAAAGCCATGATGCAGCGGGACCTGAGCACTCCCCTTACCCCAGCTCCCTGGCGAGAGGAAGAGAATCAGAGCAGGGAGGGAGCAGAAGCCCAGGACTGCTAAATACCCAGCCCTAGAAATATACTCTGGGAACACAAACCCACATTGCATGGTGCTCCAGAAATTAGAGGGGGAGAAAACCAAAGTCAGGGATTGAGAAGGCAAACAGGTTCACCAACCAGCTTCCATGGGACAAAAGAAAGGTGGGCACTTTGCAAAACTTCCCAACACAGATGGCTGCTGAAGGGGCAAGGGTTTAGGAGAAGGAACAGGTGGACAAAATCATCCCAGTACACACAGCCTAGCAGGTTGGGAACTTTCAGGACCTTCAGGCACTCCATCCCCCTGGCGGGCAATGCAGCCCCGAGGTCCCTCACTGTGATAACCAGCCTGCCACTTCTTTCCCCCAGCTGGCACCTGTGTGCAAACCCACTGTCCCCACAATACCTCTAGGCCAGCGTGAGGCCAGCCCCACCTACAGCAACTACATGGCTTAATGAAGAGGCTTCTCCCTGCACACAGTTAACTGGCCCTGACAGCAGAGATAGGAACTCTGGCCAAGAAGCAGGAAAGGGCTTTGTCCTCCTGGCAGAGACACATGCCAGTCTCCTGCAAACCCCGCCATCACCCTAGGCCAACTCGAGGGCTGCCCCACCATGGCAATTTAGGGGATTAACCCAGAGGCTGCTCCCTGCCCATGGCTCACTGGCCTGATAGCAGAGACAGACACTGCAGCTGGGAAGCAGGAAAGGGCATTGTCCTCCCAGCAGGACTGGGCACCACTCACCTGCGAACATTGTCATCATTCCAGGTACCTGTCATCTCCAAAGAGCTGAGCTTATGGGCACTAGAAGGTGCTGCCTATACAAACCAAATATTTCTCACTATCCAATAGGATTATGAAAGGCAGAAGAAACTTGTTCAATCCAAAATCCCTTAAACACCAGAAACAGGGCTCAGTGAGACTGAAATCACCAATCTTCCTGAAAAGTAATTCAAAATAAAAGTCATAAGTATGCTAACGGAGCTAAAGAAAAATACTCAAGGGCTAAATTCAAGATGAATTCAGGAGGGGGATAAACACCTTAAAAATACAGCAGTTGAAATGAAATATACAATGAAGGGATTTAAAAGCAGATATGATGAGGTAGAAGAGATGGTAAATGGAATAGAAATTAGAGAACAGGAATATAAAGAGGCTGAGGTATAGAGAGAAAAAAGAATCTCTAGGAATGAAAGAATATTAAGAGAACTGTGTGACCAATCCAAATGGAACAATATTTGCATTATAGGGGTACCAGAAGAAGAAGAGAGAGAAAAAGGGATAGAAAGTGTCTTTGAAGAAATTATTGTGAAAACTTCCCCAACCTGGGGAAGGAAATAGTCTCTCTGGACATGGGAGTGCACAGATCTCCCAAGACAAGGGACCCAAGGAGGACAACAGCAAGACATATATTAAAAGATCAAGGACAAGAACAGAGAATTAAAATCAGCCAGAGAGAGAAAAAGATCACCTACAAAGGAAAACCCATCAGCCTATCATCAGACTTTTCAGCAGAAGCCTTACAGGCCAGAAGAGAATGGCATGATATATTTAATGCAGTGAAACAGAGGGGCCTCCAACCAAGAATAATCTACCTGGAAAGAGTATCATTTAAATTTGAAACAGGGATTAAACAATTTTCAGATAAGCAAAAGTTGAGGGAATTCACATCTCACAAACCATCTCTACAGTGTATTTTAAAGGGACTGCTATAGATGGAAGTGCTCCTAAGGGCTAAATAGCTTTCATCAGAGAAAATAAAACTGCAGTAAAGGAAGTAGACCAATTAAATACTAATTAAATGCAAAATTAAATCAGCTATGCACAAAATCGGTCAAAGGATACACAAAGAGTACAGAATATGAAACCTACCATACAAAGAGTGGAGGAGGAAGAAAAATAAGGGAGAAAAAAAAGAATCATAAGATTGTGTTTATAATAGCATAATAAACGAGTTAAGTTAGATTGTTAGATAGTAAAGAAGCTGCCCTTGAACCTTTGGTAACCACGAATCTAAAGCCTGCAATGGCAATAAGTACGTATCTATTGATTATCACCCTAAATGTAAATGGACTGAATGCACCAATCAAAAGACACAGAGTCACTCAATGGATAAAAAAGCAAGATCACCTAGATGCTGCCTATCAGAGACTCACTTCAAACCTAAAGACATACACAGACTAAAAGTGAAGGGATGGAAAAAGATATTTCACGCAAACAATAGGGAGAAAAAATCAGAAGTTGCAATAATTCTATTAACAAAATAGACTTCAACACAAGAAAGTAACAAGAGACAAGGAAGGACATTATGTAATGGTAAAGGGGTCAGTGCAACAAAAGGATACAACCATTATAAGTATCTATGAACCCAACATAGGAGCACCCAAATAGGTACAACAAATACTAACAGGAGACTTCAACACACCACTTACTCCAAAGGAGACAGAGGTACTGAACAACACATTAGAACAGACGGACCTTACAGACATCTATAGAACATTCCATCCAAAAGCAGGAGGATACACCTTCTTCTCAAGTCCACATGGAACATTTTCCAGAATAGATCACATACTAGGCAACAAAAAGAGCCTCAGCAAATAAAAAAATATTGAAATTGTACCAACCAACTTCTTGGATCACACAGGTATAAAGCTAGAAATAAATTATACAAAGAAAACAAAATGGCTCACAAACGGAGGTTTAACAACATGCTCTGAAATAATCAATGGATCAATGACCAAATTAAAACAGAGATCAAGCAATATATGGAGACAAATTAAAACAATAGCTCAATGCCCCAAATTCTGTGGGATACAGTAAAGGCAGTTTTGAGAGGAAAGTATATAGCAATTCAGGCTTATTTAAAGAAAGAAGAACAATCCCAAATGAACAGTCTAAATTCATAACTATTGAAACTGGGAAAAGAAGAAAAAATGAGGCCCAAGGTCAGCAGAAGGAGGGACATAATAAAGATCAGAGAAGAAATAAATAAAATTGAGAACAATAAAACAACAGAAAAAATTAATGAAACCAAGAGCTGGTTCTTTGAGAAAATAAACAAAATAGATAAACCCCTAGTCAGACTTATTAAGAAAAAAAGAGAAGCTACACACATAAACAGAATGAGAAATGAGAAAGGAAAAATCACGATGGATACAATAGAAATACAAAGACTTATTAGAGAATACTATGAAAATCTATATGTTAACAAACTGGATAACCTAGAAGAAACGGACAACTATCTAGAAAATACAACCTTCCAAGACTGATCCAGGAAGAAACAGAAAATCTAAGCAGACCAATTACCAGCAATGAAATTGAATCGGTAATCAAAAAACTATCCGAGAACAAAACCCCCAGACTGGATATTCACCACTGAATTTTGTCAAACATTTAGAGAATTAATACATATCCTCCTTAAATTTTTCCAAAAAATAGAAGAGGAGGGAATACTTCCAAAATCATTCTATGAAGCCAGTATCACTCTAATAACAAAACCAGGCAAAGACACCACAAAAAAAAAAAAAGAAAACTACAGACCAATATCCCTGATGAACATTGATGCAAAAATACTCAAAAAAATATCAGCAAAACCGAATTCAAAAATACATCAAGAGGATCATATGCCATGACCAAGTGGGATTCATCCCAGGGATACAAGAATGGTACAACAATCAACAATCCATCAACATCATCCACCACATCAACAAAAAGAAGGATAAAAACCACATGATCATTTCCATAGATGCTGAAAAAGCATTTGACAAAATTCAACATCCATTCATGATAAAAACTTTCAACAAAATGGGTATAGAGGACAAGTACCTCAACATAATAAAGGCCATATATGACAAAAAGCACAGCCAACATCACACTGAACAGCGAGAAGCTGAAAGCTTTTCCTCTAAGATCAGGAACAAGACAGGGATGCCCAATCTCTCTGCTTTTATTCAACGTAGTACTGGAGGTCCTAGGCAATGCAATCAGACAACACAAAGAAACAAAAGGCATCCAGAATGGTAAGGAAGAAGTTAAACTGTCCCTGTTTGCAGATGACATGATATTGTACATAAAAAACCCTGAAGAATCCACTCCAAAACTACTAGATCTAATATCTGAATTCAGCAAAGTTGCATGATACAAAATTAATATGCAGAAATCTGTTGCATTCCTATGCACTAATGATAAACTAGCAGAAAGAGAAATCAGGTAAACAATTCCATTCACAATTGCATCAAAAAGAATAATATACCTAGGAATAAACCTAACCAAGGAAGTAAAAGACCTATACTCTGGAAACTACAAGACACTCTTGAGAGGAATTAAAGAGGACACTAACAAACGGAAATTCATCCCATGCTCTTGGCTAGGAAGAATTAATATTGTCAAAATAGCCATTCTGCCTAAAGCAATCTACAGATTCAATGCAATCCCTATCAAAATGCCAACAACATTCTGCAATGAACTGGAACAAATAGTTCTAAAGTTCATATGGAACCACAAAAGACCCCAAATAGCCAAAGCAATCCTGAGAAGGAAAAATAAAGCAGAGGGGCTCTTGCTCCCCAACTTCAAGCTCCATTACAAAGCCACAGTAATCAAGACAATTTGGTACTGGCACAAGAACAGAGCCAGAGATCAATGGAATAGAATAGAGAGCCCAGATATAAACCCACATATATATGGCCAATTAATATATAATGAAGGAGACATGGACATAGAGTGGGGAAATGACAGCCTCTTCAACAGCTAGTGTTGGCAAAACTGGACAGCTACATGTAAGAGAATGAAACGGAATCACTGTCTAACTCCATACAGAAAAGTAAACTCAAAATGGATCAAAGACCTGAATGTAAGTCATGAAACCATAAAACTCTTGGAGGAAAACATAGGCAAAAATCTCTTGAATATAAACATGAGCAACTTTTTTTATGAACATATTACCTTGGGCAAGGGAAACGAGAGTAAAAATGAGCAAGTGGGACTACATCAAGCTAAAAAGCTTCTGTACAGCAAAGAACACCATCAGTAGAACAATAAGGCATCCTACAGTAAGGGAGAATATATTCATAAGTGACATATCCAATAAAGGGTTACATCCAAAATATATAAAGAACTCATACTCCTCAACACCTAAAAAGCAAATAACCCAATTAAAAAATGGGCAGAAGATATGAACAGACAATTCTCCAAAGAAGAAATTCAGATGGCCAACATGCACTTGAAAAGATGCTCCACATCACTAATCATCAGTGAAATGCGAATTAAAACCACACTGAGATATCACCTCACACCAGTTAGGATGGCCAACATCCAAAAGACAAGCAACAACAAATGCTGGCAAGGATGTGGAAAAAGGGGAAACCTCTTCCACTGCTGGTGGGAATGTAAATAAGTTCAACCACTGTGGAAAGCAGTATGGAGGTTCCTCAAAAAACTAAAAATAGAAATACATTGACCCAGAAATTCCACTCCTTGGAATGTACCCTAAGAAAACTGGACCACAGATTCAAAAGACATATGCACCCCTATGTTTATTGCAGCACTATTTACAATAGCCAAGAAATGGAGGCAACCTAAGTATTCATCAGTAGATGAATGGATGAAGAAGATGTGGTACATATTCACAATGAAATATTATTCAGCCATAAGAAGAAAACAAATCCTACCAGTTGCAACAACATGGATGGAGCTAGAGGGTATTATGCTCAGTGAAATAAGCCAGCCAGAGAAAGACGATTAACAAATGATTTCCCTCATTTGTGGAGTATAACCACAAAGCAAAACTGAAGGAAGAAAACAGCAGCAGACTCATAGAACCCAAGAATGGACTAGAGGTTACCAAAGGGAAAGGGACTGGGGAGGGTGGGTGGGAAGGGAGGTATAAGGGGAATAAGGGGTATTATGATTTGCACATATAATATAGGGGTGGCACGGGAAGGAAGTATAGCACAGAAAAGACAAGTAGTGACTCTATAGCATCTTACTATGCTGATGGACAGTGACTCTAATGGGGTGTTTGTTGAGGACTTGGTAATAGGAGGGAATGTAGTAACCACAATGTTGCTCATATGAAACCTGGGCATAAGACTGTATATCAAAGATACCTTAAAAAGCAAACAAACAAACAAATACATACATACATACATACATAAAAATAGATCTACCATACAATTCAGCAATTCCACTTCAGGGTATATACCCAAAGTTAATGAAAATAGGACTTCTATGCATATGCATTCCTATGTTTATTACAGCATCATTCACAATACCCAAGATATGGAAACAATCCAAAAGCCTATCAACAGATAAATGGATTAAAAAAACGTGGTAAAGCACAGTCGCAGGGGGCCATCGGGTGAGAAATTGGGGATCAACAGAGGTGAGACTTAGAACCTCACCCCCCCCCTGTTTTGAGAGAAATCTTCTGCATCCGTGGATGTTTCGTTGCCCCTGTCTAGCTTGGATTAATACTTAGTCTATAGGTACACACCTGATCATCTACATTTGCCCTCTTACAGCACTAAACTATGTTTTCTACCTTTATCTTGCATCTACCTACCACTTCAGCATTTTATTTAAAAATAATAATAATAATAATAATAAGGGAGAAATGTGGGATTCACATATAAATCAAGTATAAAAATAAAACAAATATTCATATTTGACCTGATTGTTTATAGTTCATAATGCGTGATCAAAACCGAAAGCTTCTGTGATGACTGCCCTTGCACTGTTCACCATGTAAGAACTTACTCACTATGTAAGAATTTATTCACCATGTAAGAACTTGTTCGTTATGCTTCAGAAGATTGGAGACTGTTGAGAATTAGGCTTGGGGTTGATTAATGATTGTGCATTGAGTCCCCTATACAGAATTTTATTGTTGTTAACAACCATTTGATCAATAAATATGAGAGATGCCTTCTCCAAAAAAAAAAAAAACGTGGTAAATATGGAACATTGATCAACCATGAAAAAGAAAGATATCCTGTCTTTTATACTATTACAAATATTAGTGTATGTAAAACTTCTATTAATCATTTTCTCCATATTTACCAAAATAAAATTCCAACAAATATGCCTCAAAATTTTTGAAGCACTAAATGTTCATGTGTTCCCATGTCAACCATACAAAAGTTAATTTTATAGCTACTTAGCTTGAGGAGATACATAAATTCAAATATGCTTCCTTAATATTCAAATGCATTCTTGCATTATGCATACATAATTTATAATTTACTGATGCTTTAAAACACTGGATCCAAACTAAACAGGTAAAATGTTTAAAGACTCTATTTTACAATAAATTTGTTCTTATTGTAGCTGTTACTTCAGAAAGGGAAGAAAGAAACCTAAGTGCATCATTAGATGTATTATGTCCTGTTAGTCCATTTTTATTCTTATATAATCTGTTATTTAAATATTAGTTTATGTCTATATAGTTCTTATGTATGTTAACCCATCTATCTAGAATGCCAATTCTTACCCACATCTCTACCCACCACATCTATCTAATTAGTAAAATATCTATTGTCTTCATTCAAGACTTGGTTCTTTTTTTCTACTATTCTGTATAGTGTTTCTTCATTCTTATTCTCAGAAGAATTTGTCATTCTTTTTGATTGCACCCTACCTTTCAAGTATCTGTCATATTGTCCTTATCATGCTGCATAAACTATCTTATATTCCCTTGAAACAGCTGAGCTTCTTAAAGGCAGGATCCATATTGAATAGTTATATATCATTCAAGGATTTACCACCTTATCATCTTTATATACTTAGCACCCAGTACAACTACTGGCTTAGTGCTAATGAGTGAACGAATGAATGAACAGATATACTGAGGGCTCTTAAATAAGGACATTTGAAATTTCCCACACCCCTTTAATTTCAAGCTCTAAGAACATTTTATTACATTGGAGACTATCATTTACGATGTAGTTATTTCCTTACCTTTTCTATTTTTATAGACCTAATCTCAAAAATATATTGGGGAATATAAAATGATGAGTGACACACTTGTGAGAATGGTATTTTTATAAATTCATCCTTGGCACAGAGAAAATTGTGATCACAACCTGTCACCCTTCTAAACATCATTTTTACGGTTGTGAGCAAAATATATTTGGTGGGGAATAATTTTAGTAAGAAAAAAATCACCCTGATTTTTTAAAATGGAAATGGAAAATTCCCTGCACTATCACCAACATATCAAGGTTATCTACAGAAATGTTTTTAGATGAATTGTGTGTGCTGAAGATATTTTCATCTGCAAGTTTACCACAGTAATAACTGTACACAGTATAAATTCAAAAATACTTTTATAAAAACAAATTCAAACTTAGAGAAAGCCTGGAAATGCTGAAGGAAAACAAGTATTTATAACCCTGTTGAATACTTGATCATATTTTAGTCAAGTCATGTACTTTTTTTTGAAAAAAATAAAAGTATCATGCAAATAGGATTTAGCCTTAGGAAAATTATTGGGAGGGTGAAGGTGAATGTGAAAGAGAAGGTGTTGCTTCTCTGCCTGCCCACATGCATCGCTTGGCCTCTGATCTGTAGACCGCTCCACCATTTGTCAAGATACTTTTTATAACTAGTAATGATGGACCCCTGTAAAGTGTTTCACTTTGGTTGGGACTTTCTGCAGAGGAGATATCATCAAGATCTAAAAGAAATGCAACATTAATTGCAAAATTTCAACTTGAGTTTGGGAATAGTAGATGGTGGTAACTATTTGGAGAGGGCCTCATTTTACTTTCTGAAATCACATTCTGTAGCTCCCCATACACTTAGGCTACATCATAAAGTAACCCTCTGTGGAAAATTGCTCTCTCTCAAACAATATTCTTTTTCTCTCTTAAATACTATTTCCTCCTCTTTTTTGAACTGGCCAGAACAAGGGATAGAAAAAAGCAAACAGAATTTGCTCATATATTAGTTTTAGTGGTCTATTTTTTATAAATTCTTTAATAAACATTTATTGACCTCAGAAAAACTTCTAGTGCAGGTGGGGTATGTGATGTCATCCCCCTCTTACAGATGAGTCTACTGAGACCAAAGTAACTGAGTGAAGTCAATTAAAAAAAAAGGCCTGGATTCCAGATGTGCTTCAAAATTTCATGTCCTTGTTTCAACAAAACAGAAAAATCCCAGAGCCTTCAAAGGGAACAGTAGATAAAACTTCAGTTAATATTGAAAGGGTGATCAATGCTGAACCACCCCTCCTCCACACACAGCTACAAAAGCTTAAAGAAATAAGCTACATAGAACCAATCCCATCCTAAGAACTCCCTGACATGGTGTTGAAAGTCTTCTTTGATAGACACAGGATAGTAGGAGTTCCTGAGTAAGGATAAGAGTGAAGGGTTTTAAGGGTAGTCATGAACCCAGCATCAAGGTCTTAAAGGAAGTGGACGATTAGGTTTGACCCTGAGTCTAGGGAAAAGAGACCTCTTATTTGACTACACAGCCTGGGATAGCTTATATTTATTTCTACTGTAACAATGTAAATGTCTGTGCTCACTCATCCCCTACCTTCCTGCTAATACTTAGCATGATTAGGAAGCTGTACAATAAACTGAATTTGCAGAAGTGAAGGAAAACCAAGTGCTTGTAAGCCAATCTAATGGTTGTCTTCAACTCGACTGATAATAGCACTTTTCTTTAGCATTTTGCATTCAATTTTACTTGCCTATTCTTGAAAACACATTAACCAAAATTAATTTATTCTAAAGCTACCTAAAAATATCTTGCCATTCAAAAAATGCACTGAGCTGAAGAAAGTGCAGAAGAGTATCTTTAGAGCATGTTAAAATGAAAAAAGCTTCATTCTAAAGCAGTATGATGCAATAAAACATTTATGTACAAATAATTTTATAAATGTCATGAATTTTCATTGAAGAATAAGGAAAGGAAAATACATTCCACTTTTTCCATATGGAATATACTGAAACACATGCCAGTTTCAGTTAAGGCAGATTACTCTGTAGGAGGCAATGTATATTAATATGTGTTTACAAAGAATTAATATAGTTTAACAGACTGCAAGAACATCAATATTTTCAACCACCAGATGGCAGAAATAAAGCTGCAGAACTATAGAATCTAAAGATTCAGATTACCCAGGAAAATATTACTGCAATCCCCATCTTGATTTTATTTTTAGTTGAACAGACATAAAAATATATTGGTGCAAGATTTGCTGTGTGTTAAATAGAAAAAATTTTGATTTACAACAGCTTTCCATTTGAATAGGTTGCCAAGTCATTATTTTTCCATCACTTAGATTATGGAGTCTCTTAAAAAGGAATCATTTTTAAAGACAAGCTAGACCAGATCTGTACTTCAAAAGGATTACCCATTCAATCAGCATCTCCTTCTGGAAGGCATGCTAAATCAGTCCCACCTGTTTCCAGCCATGCTCTCCCTTGTTTTACCTTCTCAACCTTTTATCCTCCTCATTTTTCAAAACTGATCAGTTGTCTGTGCATCTGAACTCTTCTAAATGGTTGGGATTGCTTCTGTTATTCTACCATGTGTGCTTACATTTCTTATGATTTCCATTACTAACAATATGGGTTTAAATTTGATTTGTTGCACTAATTTTTATGTATTAGGTAGTTATAAAATAGTAACCATAAAAATAAAGAGGAAATGTTGACATAATATCTAAACAAACTTTGCTTCTAGGAATCTGGAATGTTCTCACTCCAGTGGTATATTGTAATAATTCAGTATTTCTCTTACCTTCAATAAGAAATATTATGAAAGATACCTAGTTAATCAAATTTAATGGCCTCTATAAGATGTAATATTTGATCTTTTTTAGATTAGTCAGAATTTTAAATATCTTCAATGTAACATTTTATTAACATAAATTAACAGTGGAAGCAATAATATTGACTGTTTCCTGACTGCTAGAAAATGATGGAAGCATTTTAAAAGTTTTCAAAATTGCAGCTTTATAACTACCCCTGAGACAAATGCAATGAATGTTCCCATTTTACATTTTAGGACACTGAGTCATATCTGTTACATAACTTTCTCCAAATCCCATAGATATTATGTAGCTGAGACCTGACTTTTAACTAGGCAGTCAGATTCTCCAGTTGCTGCTGTTAACAATTGTTCCATTTACCTGAACTTTCCTTTTTTTTTAAGTTTCAGTGTTTGTTTTGCATCTTTATTTTAAGTGTCTACTTGGTACCAAGGATTGAATATTCATAGTATTATTTTTAGAAGGACCCCATCTTGTAAGGTGTAGAGTCTGGTAAAGAACAGAGACATGTCATTAATAAGGATGGTAAGGCTCTATGGGCACCATGACAGTTACATATGAGGTGTAGGAACATAGAAAGGGTGGTTACATTTGCCAGAAGGTGCCTTGTCCAAGTGTCTCCTGACAGGTGACAGAAGTGTTGTGGGTCAAGAAAGAAAAATCATACACACGTGCAGAAATACCAAAGAGTCATGTATATTGAAGAAATGTAAGATAGTTTATTATTCATGAAGCTTAATTTAAGAAGTACCACAGGTGTACATATTTATCAACACACATTGAATGGTACTTAACTATACATTTCACTGTATATAAATACTTCAATTTTAAGAAGTCACTTATTATGAAAAAAATAAAAGAACAGGCAAGTTTGGAAAGTCAAGAAGAGGCCATAGCACAGTTGGCTTTGCATGACATTCTCAGGAGTATGCATTTTACTATGTATTGGGGAGATGCCAAAGGATTTTATGCAAATGAACCACGTGACCCAAAATGTGTTCTAAGAAATCATTCTGGTGGCCATGTGAAGCTAGATTTGAGTGACATAAGGCATGAGATAAACAGACCTCAGAAGACTGTTGCAATAGTCAAACACAGGATAAGGACTAGACTAAGTTAGCTGCAAATGAAATAGAGTAAGAAACGAGCTTGAAGCTATTTGGATATGCAATTTACTAACCTACTAAAGGGATGTGTTCTAGAGCAGAGGAGGTAGAATTATCTTGTACCAGATATGAGCAAGCTTGCATGCTAGGTCCAGAGGGAAGGTGGAGAGGGTGGTAACAGAAAGGTTACATCTGTTACCATATGTGATCTCCTTGATTTTCTATATATGGCAATGTGAAGTCACAAGTTGTCTCTAGATAGAGGAGATTATGACCATGAGGGAAGATAACCTGAGAAAATGGTGAGACTTTATAACAATAGTTACAGAGAATAAAGACGTGAAATGACCAATGTAAAGTGGTGTCCCCTGCAGACAGGGAGTTTAGGGATGAAACAGTGATACATACAAAGAAAACTAGGAGAAAGACAAAATCATTCAGTCCAGGGAAAGGAAATACAGAAGAAGTAAGTGGTATATATCATGACTTAGCTGTGAATAAGAATCACATGGTCATAATATAAATACTAGATCTTAATCTAAATATTAAATAACTTATAACTAACTATACCCATATTTGGAGCAGAGTAGGGAAGTAGAGTATGGACAGGATAAGTGAGCAATAAAAGTACAACCTCCTTTTCCTCTTGTGAAGTCAACAGCTAATGTCTAAAATTGAAAAGTCAAGAAAAATCTATATATACTTATTATTTATAAATCTAAGGGCAAATTCCAAAAAACAGCAAAGAACTGAAAGTATTTCTTCTAGGGCATGGGATGGGGCTTGTTACTTTAAAGGCTATTGAATTTTGGTAATAAGCTTTATAGAACTATTTTAAAATCATATTCATATATCCCTTTTATATAAAAAATGAAATTAAAAATAATTTTTTAAATAAATCAAGAAAAGTAGTAGTTTGGGAGCCATCTGAGGGCATTAGGTGCTGCTACCTTTGGCCTGCGGGAGGGTGTCCTCCACGGCCAGGCATCTGAGCAGCCAGCTGACCACGGGGAGGGCGAGTTTCGGCTAGTGTGCGTGAGGTGTAAGGTGCTCGAGGATGCAGGGGAGTTCATTTAAAGGAGTTTTAAGGCTCCACAGTATGAAATGAGAGAAATACCTGGAAGACTCAGACAATAATACAGGGATTAAAAAGTTATAAAAAATAGCAGATTAATATAAATTATCATGCAGGATTTTTAGGTAAATGAATGATCAATGGGGGAAAACACAATATTTTGGTACAGTTCAGAAACTGTATTTTATGTTGACCTCAGAGACATTTTTAAATCGAAGTTTGAAGAAAATATTTAAGCTCTTATGACCTGGTGACTATTCTACCCCTGCTTGATTAGAAAGATGGGTATTTCCTAAAGACAAAGAAAGATGAGATAAATTAATTTCAAAAAATTAACTGGATTTCTTTTCTCCTTAGAAAGTGATGGTGTTAACAGGCCAGAAGGCTGAATGACTTTGAATAAATAGTTCTTGAATTCCTCTGTGCTAACATGTACACACAAGCTGACAATTTTTGCATATTATTGCATATTATTATATGCAACATTTCTGGGATCACATTTTCCTAACTCAAACCTTAGAGCAAGAAGCACAGAGCATACAGCAAAGGGTCAGAAGTGACACTGAATTGTTTTGCCTCAGGGTAATCATGAATTTGCTCTGTGAAGTCAAGCAGAGCACCCCCCACTTCAAACACACACATTCATTGGTAGTATTTGATTTTCTTCTTCTTTTGACCTTCACATAATTCATTCAAGAAAGTAATACTTCAAAAGTAGGTCAGGTCCAATCTGCACACTTAGGAATACACATTTAAATATGTCTTAGTGACTAGGAGATAGAAATAAATTACTGAGTTTAAAGATTACACCTGACCTAATTGTCAGACTGTAGGTTTCACCCATTCCTTGATCTCACTTTATTTAGGATTCAAGAATTCTAAAACCTTAAAAATAGAGATGCCTCACCCTGCCCCAAGATTTCTATCATTCCCTCTTGGTGATATGTTTCTGCTACTGATTCATTAGCTGCTGGAAACTATTAGATGGTAAAACAAAATCTGACTTGATTTTTTAAAACTAAACTCTGTAGTTTGGAAGCTTACATAAATATTTTCAGCTGAATAAATTCTCTTTCCTGTTTTCTATCCTATGCATTCTAAACAACTTCCACTTCCCTAAACATGACAGAAGTCCTATCCTTATGTTGCTTTCCTGGAAAAAACCTAACTTTTTTTTCAAACTAAGTTTAAGTATTTCAAGTTGCTTCTCATATTAATGACAAATTACCTACTCAAAAGTAGTAGTTATCTCAAATTTCCCTCAATTACAGTAGATAGGCTCATTCCCATAATCATATCCTAATGTTTTTCATTTACTGATACTTCTACTACACTGGTTCTCTGAATGCAGCAGGCATAAGAATCACCTGGAGGACTGGCTACAGACTTAGATCGCTGAGCCATACCCACAGGGTTCTTGATTCAGTAGGTCTGGGCCCATGTGGGGCCCAAGATTTGGCATTTCTAAGAAGTTTCCAGGAAAACAGTATGCTGCGGTTAGGGACCACACTTTGAGAACCTCTGGTCTATTGGTTTACATTGTTGTTTTTGTTTTTATTTTAACAAGGATTAGTCCATATGTCTAATGCACCTTCTAAGTATAATCATATTTAATGCCCATTTTATACATGATAACACAGAAGCTAAGACAGATTAAGTAATATACCCAAGGCCACAGAAACAGAAAACACATAATCCAGATCGAGACTTAATTCAGAAATTATCCTAGGTAAATATTAACTGTTTGACAGGTACATCATGAAACAGCAAGGTGTTAATGCTTAAAAAAAGACTGATGTAGATGAGATATATTATTTAACATTTCCTTCTCAACCCCTCTCAGCCCTGCTCCTCACTCCAAACTGAGATAAATTCTTATTAAGCTCCTCAACACAATGCTAGTTATCAGCTAAAAAGTAGCTAAAGAAATAACTGCTCAAAAATTTCAAGAAATGTGAAAATTTTGTTTTATTTTTTATTTTAAAAACCCTCTTGCAGGGTAGCAAGCTAGAGAAAAAACAGACAAGAGTTACTATATAATTCCAGCTAAAGATAGTTTCCACTACTCTGTAATTAAGCCAACAAAGACTTGAAGTCAAGGTTACCTACAATGAATATAGTTCACCTGTTGACAGTCAAGTATTCAACATTTTATAATTACTGTTTTATAGGCAAGCAAACAAGAAAAAGACTTCCCCACGAGAGTACAGTAGGTCAGGAGCAGGTTAACAAAACAATTTTCTGACTTCCCTTATTTGGATTAGTGAGTTAAATATTATGAGCATATTAGAACATTGCTGAAGAAAACCTAAAAGGTTGATACTTGCCTTTTTTCTGAGGAAAAAAACCTTGTATCAAGTAAAAATTCATTTAAAATTCCATTGCATTGTCAAGTTGTGGATAAAGTGACGGTTCCTATGGCCAGAATTCTCACCTGGCCCTGGTTGGCTAGCTCACAACACACGTGTGGGCAATACATCGTTATTGACTCCACATAAAGAGCTCTGCCCAGTGCTCTGGGCAACACGGTGGCACGGTTGCAAGACTACAGGAGAGCAGAGATGAGGCTGGAGCAGTGGCAGCGCCGAGGACAGAGACTGATACAGCTGTGGGGAGAGAGACCCAGAGGCAGAGACCGGCTTGCTGTGTGCAGACTCACTCTGAGTGGATGGAATTCTAGTGATTGACCTGCCACCATGGGAATAAAGTTGGGTATAACCCTTTCACCCCAAGAACATTCCATTGTCATTCTTTGGTCTCACTGAATCCATAGTGAACTTGCCCAGGGCTGAAACCCATTGGCAAGACACAAATCATATTGACTGTGAATTTAGTGAATATATTTCTTGGAAGTTTAATAGGACAATAAAGATATATACACACACACACACAAAAATGACATTTTCAGGAGGGCTTTGAATTTCAGATTCAGTATTTAAAGCACTTAGTTTGAAGATATTTTCGTAAGATCAAAATATTATCAGTGCTGTGTTGAAGAAAGGCTGGTTTTCCAGACTATAGATTACATTTGGGATGTCCGTGAGGAGATACAGAATGAAAGGCAGGTTGGAATCTAATAAAGATATGAGGAATCGAGAAGAAATGAAATAGGAAAGTATTGTGGATCTTTGGACTCACCTGAAAGGAAGGAGAGGTGGCCGCTTACCTGTGAGCTGTCCCTGAAGGCGAAACATTTTAGCATTTTATTGTCACTGTCTAGCCCATATCATAATCTGCATAGTAAATGCTTCTTCCATGTATGAAAGAGAAAAAAAATGACCAAGGTTTTGAGCATGGCCACTGGACGAAGTGTAAGTGGGATTCACGTATGTATGTGAATGTCAGGAAGAAGGCCTGATTTGGAGAGAAAAAAAGGCTGGATTCTGGACAAGTCTAATCGAGTAATGATCTTACTTATAGACAGGGGAATGTGGGGATAGAGCTTGGAAAGATCACAGAAAAAATAAGTACAGTGGTAAATGTTCAAATAAGGGGGTATTAGAGATACCTAGAGGAGAAAGTGTAAAGGAAAAAGAGGGCCTAGAGCAGATTCTACATTTAAGAGGCAGGAGAATGAGGACTAGGAAAGAAGGCAGAGAAAGAGCTGAGGAAAAGACAAAGGGAACCAGGGAACCAGAGAGCAGAGGTGTCAGGAGAGGAGACAGTAATACAAACACGGAGATGCAGTTTGCAGATTTCCCAGCTGTCATAAAATTGGCCTGTCATTATGTTTTGGGTCACTTGCAAGAAGGTGATGTTAATAAAGTTGAATTTGGGGAAAGAAATGTATTTTAAGTGCTGCAACAGAATACAGTCTATCATATTTGGCTTCAAAATCTGTCCATATTTGCCACTGCAAGATTCTGGGGTATAATTAACCAGGGCCCACTAAAAACTAAATCTAGATGGATCAGGAAAAAAATTAAGTATTCAATATCAACACTTTATTAAGCACTGTCCTCAGGCATCTGGCCAAAAGAGTGGGGCAATAAGAGAAGTAAGTATCGGAATGTAAGAACCAAAACTGACATTATTTGCAGATGTTACTGCCTGTATTTGAAAAATAACAAAAAATAGACAAATATTAATAGAGATGGCTCAACAATTTGGTTATTTAAAAAAGTATTAATTTCTATTTACCAGCAAAAGAAGAAAAAAAAACAGAAGTTAGATAATAGAATTTTGGATGGAGCATAACTTGCCGATCCTAAAGTGTAGTTTATGCATAATGACTTCCCTCCGGAAGTACACAATGAAAAGGGGGGAAAGGGAGAAAAATAAAAGAGAGTAATTTTATCATGGTGAATAATCTGCATAAAACAGTACTTCAACCAGGTGATCAAGGTCAACATCCAGTCATAAGTCACGTAAATAGTAAGCAACCCTTGATAAGATGTAATGAAAATGGTATTTTACTTCTGTAGTCTTCCTCCCCCAAATCCTTAACCACAGTCTAATAATCAGAAAAACAGACCAATCCCAACTGAGGGATGTTCTACAAAATACCTGAACAATAAATAATCCTCAAAACAAGGTTATCAATAACAAAGTTTGAGAAACTGGCACAGCAAAAAGGAAGCCAAAAGACATGATCACTAAATGCAATGTGGTGTCCTAGATGGGATCCTGGAACAGAAAAGGACATTAGGTAAAAACTAAGGAAATCTAAATAAATTATAGACTATAGTTAACATTACTATATCTATACTGGTTTGCTAATTGTAAGACAGCACCATGCTAACATGTTAACAGGGGAAACTGGGGAGTGGGAGTGAGGCATATGGAGACTGTACTATCTGCTCTATTAAGTCCAAAACTATTCTAAAAATCATGTCTGTTAGTTTAAAAATGTAACTTTTCAAAGATATCACATATTGAAAATGTAAATAGTAAAAATTTAACAAAGATTATAAAATCTTTATAGCTCCATCCATGTTGTTGCAAATGGTAGGATCTGTTTTTTTCTTATGGCTGAGTAATATTCCATTGTGTATATGTGCCACATCTTCTTTATCCATTCATCTACTGATGGACACTTAGGTTGCTTCCATTTCTTGGCTATTGTAAATAGTACAGCGATAAACATAGGGGTGTATCTGTCATTTTCAAACTGGAGTGCTGTATTCTTAGGGTAAATTCCTAGAAGTGGAATTCCTGGGTCAAATGGTATTTCTATTTTGAGTTTTTTGAGGAACCTCCATATTGCTTTCCACAATGGTTGAACTAATTTACATTCCCACCAGCAGTGTAGGAGGGTTCCCCTTTCTCCACAACCTCTCCAACATTTGTTGTCATTTGTCTTTTCAATGATGGCGATATTATGCTCAGTGAAATAAGCCAGGTGGAGAAAGACAAGTACCAAATGATTTAACTCATACATGGAGTATAAGAACAAAGGAAAACTGAAGGGACAAAACAGCAGCAGAATCACAGAACGCAAAAATGGACTAATACTTACCAAAGGAAGAGGGACTGGGGAGGATGGGTGGGAAAGGAGGGACAAGGGGTGGGGGGAAGAAAGGGGGCATTACGATTAGCATGTATAGTGGGGGGGGGGCATGGGGAGGGCTGTACAACACAGAGAAGACAAGTAGTGATTTTATAGCATCTTACTATGCTGATGGACAGTGACTGTGAAGGAGTATGTGGGGGGGGGGGACTTGGTGAAGGGGGGAGCCTAGTAATCATAATGTTCTTCATGTAATTGTAGATTAATGATAGCAAAATTAAAAAAAATAAAAAAGTAATAAAAAAATAAGAGAAAGAAAAAAATCTTTATAGCTACATAATCCACTGGAATACACTTAAATAAACAAAATGTAGAAAATATATCATGAACAATGAATCCAGAATCTATTGTCAAAGGGATATCAATTATTCCAAAATTGATCAAGAGTTTGATCAGTGTCAGTTAATATTTTAAACTATTATTTTTGTGAAGTTCAGAAAGTTAAATAAAAAATGTATACAGAAATACAAAGACTAGGTAAGATGTTCTTAAGATGAAAATGTGTGAAGAATTACCTTACCAAATATCAATAAGTATTATAAATTTATAGTAATTAGGTTAATTTGGTATTAGTTAAGGATAAACCAATTGAACAGTCCTCTTGCCACCCCAACAGAAAGCCCTCGTATATTCAGAATTTGATTTATGAAAGAATTGGCATTATGGCTCAGTGGAGAAATGATAGTGTTTTCAATAAATGGTAATGAAACTGTTACTTAATGTTATAAAACCATGAAATTGAACTTTTCCCTCACATCATACACAAAAACTTAGTTGTATAAAATTTAAAAGTGAAATATATTATCTAAAACTTTTAATAACTAATATAGGTTATCTTTATGTTTATTAGTTAAGGAAGGTTATCTTAAGTAAGGCAAACTTACACATGCCAAGGAAATGATTAATAAAGTTTTATGGATCAAAGGATACCTTGAAAGAAGTAAAAAATAAGTTAAAAACAGGGAGAAGATGGAGTCATACCCAAAATATATAAAGAAACCCTGCAAGTTTATTAAAAACACACACAACCCAGTAGAAAACAGTATAAATCATGTTGAAGGTGCACCACAGAAGAGGAATTATAAACAGCAAATAAACCCATGAAATTATGCTCAATCTTAAAAGTGATAAAATTAAAATTAAAATCACCATGAAATACATTTTCATACCCATAGAAATGGCAAATATCAAAGTCTGACAATGTCAAGTATTGGTAAGCTATGAAGCAAATGGAACTTTCATAAAATGATGACAAGAGTGCCAACTGTTTCAAGTATTTTAGAAAAAAAACTGACATTTTCTGACAAATATAAACCTGTAACTCAAAAACTCAACATGTGAGTATTTATCCTAAAGAACTCCAACACATGTGCACTCAGATAAAAGTACTCAATAGGACTGAGTATGGAAATAATCTAAATGTACATTAGCAAAAGAATCAATGAATTGTGATATAGTCATATTATATTGATATGACAACAGTAAGCATGAATGTATTGTATTCTTAAGTAATAGGAATCAATTTCTAGAATATAATGTCTAATAAAATTAAAAGAGAAATCAATGGTTTCATGCAATATAATCCCTATTTAGAACCATGCAAACCTTAAACATTACGTTGTTTTGGCATGCAAAGATACGCAGTAAAACTCAAAAAAGCAAAGCATGTTTTTAGTATCCAAAGATACTTGCTCAAACCTTTAAAGAAAAAATTACTTAATTGTCTCAAAGCAGAGAAAAAAAAGACACAGAATTCAGGGGAACTACAAAGGAGATTTTTTTAAAAATGGTAATCATTTTTTTAAACCAAGAGTTGGTCAAGGTGTGCATTTGAATCATCATTCCTTATACCTTATACATTTTTTATATATTTTGTTTACTCCATATTTTTAAACATTATTTTAAAATATAACCAATAATAGCATGTCACACACCCCCAAACAGTGGGAACAAAGCTATTTCTACATAACTACAAAACATACATATCAGAGTATACTTAAATAGACTTTTATATGTAGAGAAAAAAATTTCTGTAATTATCTCTGCCCATTTTTCCTGACAACATGATAGGAACATAAGAAGAAAAATACTGAAGCCTCAACTGTTGAAAACCTCAGTTACTTCTGCTATACGTCTGTCCCCTATGAATCATAGACGAGACTAGAGAACTTGAGTGGACATGAGAGGATTGTAGAACAAAGATGAGTTTTAGAGGGTATTTATGACAACTTTTGTTGTTAAACAGTATTCATTCACATAACCAGTCAATTGTAATGCTCAGTAAATCAGTATTCTGATTATTCTTTTTACTAGCAAATTAAGATAAAACCTCCATTAATTAGGAAATCTTTGCTTTTAAGAGAAATCTAAAAATGACAGAAGTGGTTGACACCAGAAATTCAAGATCAACAGGGGCCAATATAGATGTGGTCCAACCTCTCATTTTCAAAATGATACAGACCTGTGAAGCTGAAACCTCCTTAAAAATATTTTATTTCTACCCCTCATTTTGCAGTGCTCACACTGACTCTGAATCTGCTCTGTAGCAACAGAGTGTTGGCATTGTCAAAGGCTCCTACTTCTTTGACAAGTACCATGTTGGAGCCTTACATTAAGGTTCAAAGTACACTCTGGTGACTGGCTGAAGACAGATCCCTCTGCCTTTCATGTAGCAGCAGGCAGGTGAACTGACTGGTGAAGATTTTTTTCACACTGGCAAAAATAAAAGGATTGCCTGTTTTATGGAAGTTTAACAGTATTTGCTAGGACCAGTAAATAATGGAATAGCAATGATTTCCCAAAGAAAGAGCTGCAATTTCAATTCAGCATGAAAGTAAATAATTACTATTGTGAACACATCATTCTTTAAGGACCTATAATGCTGTTCTACCAAAAGCACTTAGAGCTGAATTCTCAGCCACATAAATGTTTCAGAGTGCTTATTATCATCCACGGTGTATAGAGTAAAAACTGAGTGATATCAATAGGCAGAAATTACTAAAGATCACTATGGATTTTAGGTTTTATTTTAATGCATGGTTCTTTGGAGAGCAAAACAAATATAAGACATCTTATGGGTCCTTTGTCATGATTTATGATGCATGTAATGACTCCTCTAGTTGAACCTATTGACATGGCAAGAATTTTAGTTTTGTAGTTTTGTAGCAGCATAAAAAGCAATTACTCATGTTTTAGGAGTGTTGTATCATGGAACAAGTGAATGTAGTTTTAGAATATAATGCTGCATTTCAATGTCATTTGAGAATCCAGCTTATAAAATCACACAGCTCAAAGTTGAAGGAAAATATGTTGAATTTTTTACAGGAATATGGAAAAAGTTATTATAAAAACCATATTATTATTGACAATAATATGCCTTGCTCTTGTCACAAGTAATACATTTATTAGCATGACCTCAATTTATGATAGCAAATGTCAAGCAAATGGATAATTTACTCAGAATTTGATCCAATAGCATTTAAGATAGAAGCAGAAAAGTTTATTCCCAGTAGAGACCCATCACATGAAATCACAGAAACTCATACATTTTCTACTCTTTAGTAGAAGCATAACTCATGGAGTTCTGTTTTCTTTTAATACAGGAAATTCTCTGTTTTTGCTCATGGAAATTATGCTGAGCTGGGAATTACAAGTCTTAGAATCTTGTCTCAGATCTGCTACATTATTTGGGGGAAGTCACTTTGCCTCTCTTGGCCTGCTCCAGTCTTCTGATCTGTAAACTGGAAAGAATGAATTTATTCTTCCAAACCTGGCTTCCATTAGCATCAGCAACATCTAAAGAATTTCTTAAAATCTAGGATCCTTGAGTTTTAATTGGTTTGAGTAAGTCCTAGTGTTCTGCATTCTTTATAAAATTTTCCAGATGATACTGATCCATAGATAGATTTGTAAATTAAAAAGCTACATCATTTCAAAGGTCTTTTTTGGCTCTGTGATTCAATAAAAATATGCTTGTTGATCAAGGTTACAATTCTAAGGGCACTCATTTAAGAATTATAAATGACTTTTTGGCTGTGTTAAGTTAACCTTAACATTGAAACTGCTGAAGAGAATGCTTTGAAAAATCTATGAATGTTTAGTTCTATGACATGGCTCAGTCATTATTAGTATTATGTACTATATATATAGATACACACATAGGACCAATTAGACACACTTACAGTATGAAAGATTCAATCCACATGTGAACCAAAGAAATATAATGATGTACTATATACTTATGGGATCAGTCTAAGTTTACAGAGACACATTTTATTGAGACAATATATTTTTTAACACTTTCTAAAACAGAAGATTCTCAATGACCAGTTTTCAAAAAAGTGGTTTTTCCATGCCCCCACACTCCTACCAACCCATACAAATTAGCTACAAAGCTTATCTTCAGATTTTTAAACTGACTAGCATTCTGTATGGAATTATTTAGCATAAATAAGCTGTTGGAATATTGCAAAGTTTGCTAAGGGAGTAATTTGAGAATAAAAATATACCCTTTTCACTGACAATATTGATAATTAGGCCACTGAGCCATTGTCTAGCACTTTGCCCTAGTCGCATTATCAAAAGCAACTTTCCTATTCACAAAGACCAGGGAATATTTGCTGAATTTTTCTAAAAGCATTGTTATATCATTCACATATATTTCATAGGAAAATTAAAATATAATTTTCACATCATCCAGGATCATGCCTGCTAACCCTAGCTTTTAATCAGACTTTTAGATGTGGACCATGGTCCATATTAAAGGCTGTGTTATCATCCGCAAAAAGATAAATGGGAACATCTTGGCTACATTGTTCTTGGCTTGGGTTTTACAGAGTAGCAGAGCAGTGCAATAGGGATATTGGAAACCTACTTCCTCTTCATGTAAACTATTGACCTAACAGATTCACATTTAAATCTTGTTAAAAAGTAGAGAAGATAGAGACTGGATTAAAGATGGTGGCATAAGAGGTGAGACAGAGGCCTCCTCCCAAAACACATGTAATATGAGAATATAATTAATACAACTAATTCTGAAAGAGCAGCAGGGAAGAAGGCTGTGCTAGACTGCATTCACCTGGAGAAAAGAACAGACCTCACCGAATAGGGTAACATACGAAAGCCGTAATCCAATGGGACCCAAGCTCTTGCCCCACCCCAGCTCACTGGCAGGAGGAAGAGAAACCAAGCCGGGAGGGAGTGGATGCTTGACATTGCTGAACACTAGCCCTGGAGATCTGCTCTAGGAGCACAAACCTACATTGCGTGGTGCTCTGATGATTAGTGGGGTTGGAAAGCTAAGACAGGCAGCATACCTGGAGAGACTGAGATTCCAGCTGCCTGTGGAAATCAGGGATCCATATCCGGCTGCTCTGGAGGAAAAAAAAGGTGGGTTGACTGAGAGACTTCCTAGCAGTGAGAGGGCTGCTAAAGGGGCAACAACTGCACAGAGCTTACTGCTCAGGAGAAAAGACAGACAAAATTTTTTGGGTGCACTCTGCCCAGCAGGTTGGAAATTTTCAGGAGCTTCAGGTACTCCAGCTCCCTGGCTGGCTACACAGCTCCAAGGACCCCCAGCATGATACATAGCCTGCTGCACCTTCCTCCTGGCCAGCACGCACCTATCTCGCAAACCAGCAGCCCCTTCCCAGGAGACAGGCCAGCCAGAGGGAAGCCCTGCCTATGGCAGCTACAAACGCAAAGCATAGAGGCTTACACCTGTGTATTCTGCCCACTAGTTCTCACAGTGGAGACAGGCATAGCTGCCAGGAAGCAGGAAACAGCTCTTTCCTGCCCCTTTGCACCAGTACTGATCCCCTGCAACCCCCAACATCACTTCAGGGTATGAGCAGCTCCAGAGAGGAGAGCTTCTTGGCACCAGAGGGGGCCACATACAAATATGAAACAAAGTCAAAGGAACCTGGTTCACACCAAAATCCCACAAACACCAGAAAAAGGATCAAGTGAAACTGAACCCATCCATCTTCCTGAAAGAGATTTCAAAATAAAAATCATAAACATGCTCATGGAGGTACAGAAAAATATTCAAGAACTAAGGGATGAATTCTGGTTGGAGATCCAATCATTACAGAAAACAGTATTAGAAATGAAACATACAATGGAAGGTTTTAAAAGCAGATTAGATACAGTGGAGGAGACAATAAATGAAATAGAAATCAGAGAAGAGGAATAGAAAGAAGCTGAGACACAGAGGGAAAAAGGATCTCTAAGAATGAAAGAATATTGAGAGAACTGTGTGACCAATCCAAATGGAACAATATTCATATTATAGGAGTATCAGAAGAAGAAGAGAGAGAAAAAGGGATAGAAAGTGTCTTTGAGGAGGTAATTGCTGAAAACTTCCCCAATTTGGGGAAGGAGTTAGTCTCTCAGGACATGGAGGTGTACAGATTTCCCAGCACAAGGGACTTAAGGAAGACAACACCAAGACATATAATAATTAAAATGGCAAAGGTCAAGGATAAGGGCAGACTATTTAAAGAAGCCAGAAAGAGAAAAATGATCACAAACAAAGGAAAACCCATCAGGCTCTCATCAGGTTTCTCAAAAGAAACCTTACAGACCAGAAGGGAGTGGCATGATGTATTTAATGGAATGAAGCAGAAGTGCCTTGAACCAAGAATACTCTATCCAGAAAAATTATTATTTAAATTTGAAACAGGGATTAAACAATGTCCAGATAAACAAAAGCTGAGAGAATTTACCTCCCATAAACCATCTCTACAGTGTATTTTGGACGGACTGCTATATAGATGGAAGTGTTCCTAAGGCTAAATAGCTGTCACCAGAGGAAATAAAACCACAGTAAAGTCAATTAATTACTAAGCAAATACAAAATTAAATCAGCTACCCCCAGTCAGTCAAGGGACAGACAAAGAGCTCAAAATATGATACTTAATATATAAAGAATGGAGGAGGAAGAAAAAGGAGGAGAAAAAAGGAAAGAACCTTTAGATTGTGCTTGTAATAGCATACTAAATGAGATAACTTAGACTCTTAAGTAGTAAGGAAGTTACCCTTGAACCTTTGGTAACCACGATGCTAAAGCCTACAATGGCAATAAGTATATACCTATCCATAATCACCTTAAATGTAAATGGTCTCAATGCACCAATCAAAAGACATAGAGTCACTGAATGGCTAAAAAACAAGACCCGTGTATATGCTGCCAACAAGAGACTCACTTCAAACCCAAACACATTTACAGACTAAAAGTGAAGGGATGGAAAAGGATATTTCATGCAACTAATAGGGAGAAAAAAGCAGAATTTGCAGTACTTGTATCAGACAAAATAGACTTCAAAACAAAGAAAGCCACAAGAGACAAAGAAGGACATTACATAATGATAAAGGGGTCAATCCAACAAGAGTATATAACCATTATAAATATCTATGCACCCTACATAGAAGCACCTAAATATGTGAAACAAATACTAACAGAATTAAAAGGGGAAATAGAATGCAATATATTCATTCTAGGAGACTTCAACACTCCACTCACTCCAAAGGACAGATCAACCAGACAGAAAATAAGGAGACAGAGGCACTGAGCAGCCCATTAGAACAGATGGACCTAACAGACATCTGCAGAACTCTACTCCCAAAAGCAGCAGGATACACATTTTTCTCAAGTGCACATGGAATATTTTCAAGAATAGATCATATACTAGGTTATAGAAAGAGCCTCAGTAAATTCAAAAGATTGAAACTGTACCAACCAGTTTCTCAGACCACAAAGGTATGAAACTAGAAATAAATAATGCAAAGAAAATGAAAAATCACACAAACACATGGAGGCTTCACAACATGCTCCTAAATAACCAATGGATCAATCGGCAAATAAAAACAGAGATCAAGCAATATATAGAGACTAATGACAACAATAATTCAACAATGCAAATCTGTGGTAAGAGGGCAAGCAAAGGCCGTCCTAAGAGGGAAGTATATTGCAATACAGACCTAGCTCAGGAAAGAAGAATAATCCCATATGAACAGTCTAAACTCACATTTAACAAAACTAGAAAAAGAAGAACAAATGAGGCCCAAAGTCAGTAGAAGGATGGACATGATAAGATTAGAGCAGAAATAAATAAAATTGAGAAGAATAAAATAATAGAAAGAATCAATGAAAGCAAGAGCTGGTTCTTTGAGAAACTAAACAAAATAGATAAACCCCTAGCCATACTTATCAAGAAAAACAGAATCTATACACATAAACAGTGAGAAATGAGAAAGGAAAATCACTATGGACACCACAGAAATACAAAGAATTATTAGAGAATGCTGTGAAAAATTATATGCTAACAAATTGGGTAACTTAGAAGAAATGGACAAGTTTCTAGAAAAATACAACCTTCCAAGGCTGACCCAAGAAGAAACAGAAAATCTGAAGAAATTACCAGCAATGAAATTGAACAAGTAATAAAAAAGCTACCTTAAAACAAAACTCCTGAACCAGATGGCTTCACCACTGCATCTTATCAAACATTTAGTGGAGACCTAATACCCATCCTCCTTAAAATTTTTCAAAAAGTAGAAGAGGAGGGAATACTTCTAAATTCATTCTATGAAGCCAGCATCACTTTACTACCAAAACAAGGCAAAGACATGAAAAAAAAAATTACAGACTAACATCCCTGATGAACATAGATGCAAAAATCATCATAAAAATATTAGCAAACTGAATTAAAAAATACATTAAGAGGATCATACACCATGATCAAGTCCAATTCATCTCAAGGATGCAAGGGTGGTACATTTGCAAATCCATCAACATCATCCACCAGATAAACAAAAAAAGAAGGACAAAAACCACATAATCATCTCCATAGATGCCGAAAAAGCATTCAACAAAATTCAACATCCATTCATGATAAAAAGTCTCAACAAAATGGGTATAGAGGGCATGTACCTCAACATAATAAAGGCCATATATGACAAACCCACAGCCAACATCATACTGAAAAGCAAGAAGCTGAAAGCCTTTCCTTTAAGATCAGAAACAAGACAAAGATGCCCACTCTCTCCAGTTTTATTCAACATAGTTCTGGAGGTCCTTGCCAAGGCAATCAGACAACACAAAGAAATAAAAGGTATCCAGATTGGTAAAGAAGAAGTTAAACTGTCACTGTTTGCAGATGACATGATATTGTACATAAAAAACCCAAAAGATTCCCCTCCAAAGCTACTATATCTAATATCTGAATTCAGCAAAGTTGAAGGATACAAAATTAATACACAGAAATATGTTGCATTCCTATACACTAACGATGAACTAGCAGAAAGAGAAATCAGGAAAACAATTCCATTCACAATTGCTTCAAAAATAATAAAATACCTGGAAATAAACCTAACCAAGGAAGTGAAACACCTATACTCTGAAAACTACAAGACACTCATGAAAGAAATTGAAGAAGATACCAATAAATGGAAACACATCTTATGCTCATGGATAGGAAGAATTAATATTGTCAAAGTGGCCATCCTGCCTAAAGCATTCTACAGATTTTATGCAATCTCTATCAAAATACCAACAGCATCCTTCAATGAACTAGTTCTAAAATTCCTATGTAACCACAAAAGATACCAAACAGCCAAAGCAATCCTGAGAAGGAAGAATAATGCTGGGAGGATTACGATCCCCAACTTCAAGCTCTACTACAAAGCCACAGTAATCAAGACAATTTGGTACTGGCACAAGACCTGAACCATAGACCAATGGAACAGACTAGAGAGCCCAGATATAAACCCAACCATATATGGTCAATTAATATACAATAAAGGAGCCATGGGCAGTGGGGAAATGACAGCCTCTTCAGCAACTGGTGTTGCCAAAACTGGACAGCTACATGTAAGAGAATGAAACTGAATTATTGTCTAACCCCACAGACAAAAGTAAACTCAAAATGGATCAAAAACCTGAATGTAAGTCATGAAACCATAAAACTCTTGGAAGACAACATAGACAAAAATCTGAATATAAACATGAGCATCTTTTTCCTGAATGCATCTCCTTGAGCAAGGGAAACAAAAGTAAAATTGAACATGTGGGACTACATCAAAATAAAAAGCTTCTGTACAGCAAAGGACATAATCAACAGAATAAAAAGGCATCCTACAATATGGGAGAATATATTTGTAAACAATATATCTGACCAGGGGTTAACATCCAAAATGTATAAAGAACTTACACACCTCAATAACCAAAAAGCAAATAACCCAATTAAAAAATGGGCAGAGGATATGAAGAGACAGTTCTCCCAAGAAGAAATTCAGATGGTCACCAGGCACTTGAAAAGATGCTCCACATTACTAATTATCAGGGAAATGCAAATAAAAACCACAATGAGATATCACCTCACACCAGTTAGGATGGCCAGCATCGAAAAGACTAAGAACAACAAATGCTGGTAAGGATGTGGAGAAAGGGAAACCCTATACTGCTGGTGGGAATGTAAGCTAGTTGGACTGTTGTGGAAAGCAATATGGAGGTTCCTCACAAAACTGAAAATAGAAATACCGTTTGATCCAGGAATTCCATTCCTAGGAATTTACCCAAAGAAAAGAAGTTCTCAGATTCAAAAAGACAATATGCACCCCTATGTTTATTGCAGTATTATTTACAATAGCCAAGATATGAAAGCAACCTAAGTGTCCATCAGTAGATGAATGGATAAAGAAGAGGTGGTACATATACACAGTGGAATACTACTCAGCCAGAAAGAAACAAATTCTACCATTTGCAACAACACGGATGGAGCTGGAGGGTGTTATGCTTAGTGAAATAAGCCAGGTGGAGAGACAAGTACCAAATGATTTCCCTCATTTTCAGAGTATAACAACGAAGCAAAACTGAAGGAACAAAAAAGCAGCAGACTCACAGACTCCAAGAAGGGACTAGTGGTTACCAAAGGAGAGGGGTGAGGGAGGGAGGTTGGGGAGGGAGCAGAATGGGATTGAGAGGCATTATGATTGGCACACATGGTGTGGGGGGATCATGGGGAAGACAGTGTAGCACAGAGAATGCAAATAGTGACTCTGTGGCATCTTACTACAGTGATGGACAGTGACTGCAATGGGGTATGGGAGGGTACTCAATAATATGGGTGAATGTAGTAATCACATTGTTTTTCATGTGAAACCTTCATAAGAGTGTGTATCAATAATACTTTTAAAAAAGTGAGAAACTAAAAAAAACAAAAAACAAAGAAGATAGCAAGATTTGAAATAAAACAAGTTTCTTTTATAATCTTCCTTGTCAATTTTTTCATTGTTCTCCCTAAAGTTTTAATTATGTCTTTAACACATTTAGTTATAATTTTATTTATACTTATTTAACCATTCTCTGAATATAGCATAAAAAGGAATGGCATTGTCTAGGACTACAACTTAACTGAGAAGGGGCATCTCCAGGACCTTGCATGATGGTGGTGGTGGCGGCAGCTGTCAGAGACCCTGAAGGGAGGCTGAAACTCGTACCTGGACACTTCTGGAGATTTTCACTGTTATGCTGAAAACTTAGAAACATTTTGCTTTAACAAGAAAAAATTATTTAGGCAAAAGTTCTTTTAACAAGGGAGAGAGACTATGAGAGAGCTTTAGCAGAAGAGTTAAAAATAAAGGACATAGGAAAGGAAACAGAAGGGTATGGCTGATTTGAATTTTAGAAAGATCATGCTAGAGGCAGTCTGAAGAATAAACTGGAAAAAGGCAAGAATTGAAGGACAAAGATTTTGTGACTAAGTTTACTCTTGCACTAAATCAATGATGCTAGGGGGAAGGGATGAACTGGAGGGGTTTTAAGCAGGTATCAGCCATTGCTAAATGAAACATATGTGGGGTTCAGAAGAGGATTTTTCTGAGCTTCTAGCTTGGGAAAATGAATAAACGGTGGAACATTTGACCAAGAGGAAAATACTGAAGGAACATCCTTGTGGAAACATTTATAATGCTCTGTTTTACATGTGGTCAATTAGTAGACAGACAGAAACTGAGCTATCTAGATCTTGATATAGACAAACCTGTCTATGATGAAGATCTCAGTTGGAGATAGATTTGACAATCATCCAGTCAACAAGTGAATGGAGTGTTTTTTTTTTAACCAAGAAAGAGATAGACTGAAGGGTCTGGTATAATTGTCAACAGTTATTGTTGGCAATATTAATTGGAGACCTTGGTAAAAGACATATCCATTTAATAGTGAGAGAAAAAATTGAATTTGAGTTGAAAAGTAAATTGTGAGGAGTTAGAGATAACAAATGGAGGCCCCCTCTTTCAGAAATCTGATTGAAAAGGAAGAAAAGTGACAAAAAAGTGGGATCAAAAAGGTTGGATACAGGTATCTTACGTGTATTAATAGGCTGTAGGAGAAGTAGAGAAGGTATGTTTTAAGACAGGGAAAAGAATGAAATATGAGGCATAATTAAATATCTAAGATAATGAAATATCTAAGATGAGGCAGGAAGAGAGGGCATTCAAGCTCTGAAGAATATGTTGTTCTTGGATAGGAGAATGATCTTTCAGTGTGGAAGAACTAAAACAGATAATAATGTAAACAGATATTGGAGATGGGGAGGACAGGGAATTTTAACTATTATAAAGGTCATGATTCTTTTTAAATAAAGTTATAATTTGCATTATTAAATAATACATATTCATTGTAAGAAATAGAAAATATTTTAAAAGAAACCATTAATACAGCATTCTTATGGACATAAATACAGTCATCCCTCCTTTTTCTCTCCTCCTCCAAGTCAGCCCAAATTAGTACATTCTATCATCCCTCATGCACTAGGAAGATCCCCATATTAACTGTAAGATTCATCTGTCATTTCTTTCTTCTAAGCCTTAGCTGATTACTCTGATTCTTCAGTGTTTTTTAAATAGTCATCATCTGCATCAGTGATTTTTTACACTTTCCAAACACCTCCCCAAAATATCTCTTTCACAAGCGAGCCTTAAAAGTTACAGGAAGAGCCACATTCTACTCATCTTTAGAATTCCACAAGACAAACACAGAGATTTAGACACTGTAGATCAGCGCAGTCCAACAGAACATTCTGTAACGATGGAACTATTTCTCTGCACTATCTGATAAAGTAGCTGCTTGCTACTGTGGCCTTCAAGCATTTGAAATAGGAAACCAAAGCATTAGATTCATAATTCGAATTAAAATGCGGTTAGGAGCTATTGTATTGAACAGTGCAGTTGTAGAAAATTAGCATGCTGCTTACCTGAATTATTTTAGTTGACTTTTTGTTTGGTTGTTGTTGTTTTTTTTTTTAATACTTTTAAAATTTGTTTTCCAAGGCCCCCACTAATACAGGGAGGGAATTGGAGGAGAAAAGACAAAGGAACTCAAAAAAGCTAGACTAAGGAACTCAAAAAAGCCTTAGTCTTAATTAGCATAGTCATAATCCTAATCTCTCAACTGATATTCAACAATGAAGATCCTAAATCATCTAAGGAATGTTTGAGTGCCAGGAACCTTGTAAAAGTGCAATCAAACTTCATTTTCAGAACAATTCCAGGAGATATAACATTGTAATTTAAATTGAAATTAAATTTAATCTCAATTAAAAAAAACTTCAGAAAACTTGAATAAAATAAGGATGCTAAATGGCAAATCTAGAATTCTAGATTTGCACCAAAACCCATGCTCTTTGCTCTTACTTTGATGCCTAATACAAATTATATTCATTGTACTCAGCATTCTAAGAACACACACACATATACATACACAAAATATCATATAAAAATTTCTCAATAAAAGAGTTAAAACTTGAAGCAAATCACTGTAGTGTATAAAGGGATAAATAAGTCTTCAGCTAATTAAAACATAATTTCTTCAAATGACTAGTGGTCTAATTTTTCTGGATAGAAAGATGATATATTTATTTTAGTAAGCTTGTACAGATGTAGTAAAATATTCACATCCTGACAATTCTTATATGGCACACATTAAATTCCATTTCCATTTATTATATTCTCAAATTTGCCACACTTAAATAGGAAAAACAAAATTAGTGGATTGCCAAAGAGAAGAAATTCTTTTCTATTACCTCTAAAGAATAAGAGTATAAAACTTATTCTTACCTTTTTATTTGCTGTAAATGTACAGTATATTCCTGTTGTCCCTCACGATAAACTTCTCTACAATTCCTCCAATTGGTTAAGCCCTAAATTAGATAAAAAATTATAAATATTTTTTAATGTATTTACAAAGTCTTAATCTTTAACAAAGAAATACATTGAAACTATTTTCAATGTCTCCTAAGACTCAGAAAAATGAGATGTCTTTAAGACCGTAGAGCTATGGTCAAAAGGATACACTTCCTGCCTCCCAATGCCTATAAATAAGCTATGGTTTCTTAAAAGGCCCATGAAATGAAACTTTGTTGTATTTCGTTATCTAATATCTTAAGGTTTACCTTTGTTGGGAATGGAACCTATTTATTGATTTAAGTATTTTTCAAATGTTATGATATGTATTTCTTATATTAGAATTCTTATTTGCCTTCAGTAGCCTTTCTCATTTTTACTTTTTTTCCATATTTCTCTTCTGAATTATAATTGTGTATTCTATTCTAGATGACATACTCCCATTTTCCTCTAAAATGTGGCTGGTAAACAAAAGCATGTAAGAGTATACATCTGAGGGAAGCTCGGATCTCTTTCATCTGTGACTTTTCTTTTAAAGTTATCCTTGGCTTTACTGAACTGTGGGTGGTTATGGCTGTTATTGTCTCATCTAAACATAGACCTTAATTTAGATAATCATAGGATAAAACCCAAAGTGATGTACTGTTTCAAATGAAATACTGATACCCCTTCATACAGACAAGGGCGGCAGAGATACACTGCATTTAACATTCAACCAGTTGTCTCAGTATTGGACTCTGTTATTTCAGTTGTCAGTGTAAACATAATCAGAGAGAAGAAAATCAGGAAGAAAACAAAAACGTCTGCAAATATTTTCTTCAAGCAAGAATGCCTTATTAGGAAAAAATCCTTTTACTAAGTGCATCAGTATAATCAAGAATGCGTGACACAGATTTTATCTAAGAGAATCATGTTGTGAAAGGTATCATTCTTTACCCCAACCCAATAGGGTTGGATATAATTTATGTCTACTGAATGTTTTCCTTATATAAAAGATTTGTATAACTGATTTACTATAATAAAGTATGCTATATACCAGGCCTCATTATTGCTTTGATAAGAATAGAAAATGGCAAAAGAATCTAAACACACCATGAGCTTGAAGCAATCTTTTTCAGATAGAAAAACCCCTAGATGATTGTCCACACTTCCTGATAACTCTGATAACCCTGATAACCATGTTGCAAACCACACGTTAGGAAGAAACAAGTCATGTAAAAACAGCATTTACATAGGCTTTATCCTTGCAATTATATACGCAGCATTTTCATAATAAGTTTATACTAAAGGACTGCAAAATGTACTCACTGGGTGTAATTCCAAATAGTCACTGGCCAATCAGGAGAAAACTAACCTTTTTTACAAAATAGCTTTTCTGGCTCAGTAGTTCTTAAGCTTCTAGACTGGGTCATTACTAATCACTACGTGCTCCTAACGACCCTGGGGGATACACAAATGTGAATTCATTGAAATTCCACTGATGGTATTTAGCACAGCATTACACACTGTGGATTCTCTAAAATACACACACAGTGGCCGGCGTAGGCGCCCTGTCCAGAATCCTCTTGTATGTGGTGCATCTGCCTCCCAGCTGCTTTGAGAACTGTTAGTGCCTCACAGCTGCCACATCCTTGGAAGTCCCCCTCCAACAAAGACTGGCTGGCAGCAGGGTATAAAATGCTCCCCCCTTACTTAAATGATGGACTAACCATGGTGCGGTCGTTGCTCCCGAGAACCCTCCCTCAGTCATGAGAAGTATGACTACAGCTGAGACGCCATCCTTACTCTTTTTTTTCTTCACTCTTTCCTGCTTTCCTCACTTCTGTGTACCTAAGATCACTTTCTAAATAAATGATGTTTACTAAATTCCCATGTTACATTCTGCTTCCAACAAACTCTCACCTTTGAAATTACTTTATTAAAACTTTAAACTGGTTTTTAAAAAATGGCATATTGAAGAGATGGTATGAAATGAGGAGAGAAGAATTTCATTAATAAGATTTTTGAATTGAGCTATGACATTGTGCATAATCCACAATTTCATTCATCACTTGTTTTCTATGTATTTGAGTCATTTCTTCATCTTTAAAATGGAAATTATAATCTCACAATCCACTGTATAGTTGCAATGTTTATTTAAATAGTGAAAGAGATGAAAACAAAAAAAATGTTATTTTCCCTGCCCTCAGTTTACCTCTGTGTTTTCTAACAAACAAAAAACTTTCTCAATAGTTCTACCAATTAGTTGAGGGACTTTTCTCTTTTTTTCCTTTTTTCTTTCAAGCATTGAAATCTAGGAAGAACTTTTTAAATGTAAGTGATTCTCAAAAATGTTATTTCCAGTGTTTTAAATCAAAATTCCATTCAGAACACTTTTTTTGGGATATTCCATGGTTGTGTTAACACTGTACCTTCCAAAGGCAGGGACATTTGTTTCCCTAGTATCCTTCCCAGTGACAAGACATGGTCAGCATTTAATAAATTTCTGTTGGGCCAATGGTGAGTTCTGCCTCAAGCACTGGAGCCACATAGGGCTGGAAGTGTTCGTAAGGATTAAGGCTGAGGGCTCTGAGACCTAACACAACCTCATGTCTTACCTCCATCTCTTTAATAGCTATACAAATTTTTTCCTTACTTTCTTGAAATCTCATTTTTCTAATCTTTAAAATGTGATGTAATTATATTCATGCCATAGGTTCTATGGGAATCTAATGAGATAATGTATTTAGTATGGTTAAGTGTTAGATAAATAGCTAGTTAGGAATATACTATTATAGTCTAAAATTAAGATTTTATGTATCTATTGACAAACATCTCTAATAATGAACTCATAGTTAAATAATACATTTGAAGTGGCATAACTAGTCTTATTGTCGTTGCTATTATAATAGGAGCTGATCATCAGAAGACAGATTGAGTCACAAAGATAGAGAACATTTTTTCCAAAAATTCCCAAAGAACAATCTATGGTAAACTGATGGTCAGTGAAAAGATAGCCCAGAATCAGCATTAATATCATCTTTTCTGAATATCAAACAGACATAACAAGATTTAATAATAAGAACTTGTTCGTAAGCAAAAGACTTGATCAAAGGACAGATTATAAATCTGAGCTGGTAATAAATAAATACCTGTCAATTTTAGCAACTGTTCTGTGTACAGCTATTAAACCATGCTAGCAACATATTTTTTAATGGAAAACTTATCTCATGTTTTTCACTTAAATTAGAAATTGTAACTATTACAAAGCATCATTTTTTATTAAGCTATCATTGATATACAATCTTATAAAGGTTTCACATGAGCTACATTGTGTTTTCAACATTCACCCATATTATCAAGTGCCCCCACACACCCCATTGCAATCCCTGTCCATCAATAAAAATACAATCTGTAGTGAACAAATAAAATAGAATAACCAGGAAAAAGATAAACAAACACACAAATTAACCAGTACCTGGAAAATTATGCCATACCATTGGAAATAGAAGCTGTTATTGCCATTGCAAAATAATTGTGTATAATTTTAGGCATTCTTCATAAAATTTCTCAGTCATTACATATTTACCCCTTTGGATTTCCTATTTCTGTCTTGTATAGACTTATTCAATCCAAAAGTTACAGTCAAAATCATTTGTTTAACTACCTACTTAAAGATCTTCATTTAGACGTATTTTAATGACATAATTCACTAGAGTTGAAATTTTAAGAAATGAAATGCTCTGTATCTTCTGTAAAAAAAATTGTTAAATGTCTTGTTATTCAATATTCTTAGGAGAATAATTTCCTTTTAGATATTATCTACAAAATATCTTACTCTTCTCATGAATTAATGTTCCCTTTTATGAAAGAACATACTATATAACCCATCATACGAAAAAACGACTATAAAGTGAAAGGAAAAACATACTGACTTTATAATAAGATTAATTAATGCTCTTATTAATATAGCAATGAGACCTCTCTGAATCTCAGTTCCCTCAAAATTCAGCTGAACAAATCCCATTAGGTCCCAAGGTCTAAAGTCCTCTGTGGCTTGTGGCTCCTCTGGACCCAAGGTTCTGAAAAGGGCAGAGAGAAGATGTATACAAAACAGAAGAAGGCTGTTAGAGTCCTCAGATTCTACAGGCAGAAAACAAGCTGATAAAAGTACACAGCAGCAAACATATGATATACTTGGAGGAAAAGGAAGAAGGCTGCTGAAGGCCAGGTCTTATGCCCAGAGTGCAGAGCACAGACACTGACCCACAAATAAATAAGAATAACAAATAAGCATATGCAAGATGTTCAATATCATTGTCACTAGGGAAATGCACATTAAAACCACAATGAGATACAATTATCACTAATGTGACTATAATTTTAAAAAGGTAAGTGTTGATAAGGATGTTGAGCAATCTAAACTGTCATATGTTGTGGTAAGGGCATAGAACAGCCCTTTTGGAGAACAATTTGTCAGTTTCTCATAAATTAAAGCATATTTATCATACAAACAAAACTCTCATTCTGAGGTATTTACCCAAAGAATGAATACTACTGTCTCCAGAAAGACATGTACTCAAATATTCATAGCAGCTCTTAATAGCCAAAAACTGGACAGAACCTAATTGTCTATCAACTACAAAGGAGAAACAAAGTATGTTACATCCATTCAAAGGAAAATTACCTAACAAAATAAATGAAAAACTAATACACACAATATCAGTGAATCGCTAAAGCATTATACCAAATGAAAGCCACCATAATATAAGGGAAGATACACTCTATGAATTCATTTTATGAATTCCAGAAAAGGCAAACCTATTATGATTGAGACAGAAAAAAAATTCAGCATTTGCCAGGGGTCAGGGTTTAGAGCAAGGGGTAAAGGCAACAGGACTCAAGTGAGCTTTGTGGAGGGACAGAAATGTTTACTATCATGATCATGACAGTGGTTTGAGGACTGTGTACATTTGTCATAACTCATGTAATTCTTAAAATTGGTGAGTTCTGTTCTATATGAAACATTTCAAAGATTTTAAAACTCAAATTAACCTGAAAAGATTTAGTGTAATTATCTGGATAGTAGTATTTTCAGTAGATTGAATTTTGATTTTCTTTGAAGAAGGCAAAGGAATGAACTGTAGCTAAAATGTTCATAACTGCCCCTCAATATCTGGATAGGCCCACTGTAGTACCTTCTTCACCTGAGTATTATCTGTTCAATGTCTCCTCTGTTGGAAGTAAGACTTACAGATGAATATATGACAGAGGGAAGGAGACTGGTCATGGAGTTATTATAATAGCCCAAATGAGAGATTATGAGGGTCTCACAAAGGACAGTAGTTAGCATGATGGAATGACATGTTTTGATTCAAAAGATACATTGAGATACAGTTGGCAGAAAGTTTAGTTTTCTTGGGTGAAAGTGTGGTGTGGTAAGAAGTTTGAGATAAATTCCAAATTTCTGCCTCCATTTGTTGGTAAGTAATAATCACGTTCACCAAGTTAGGGTCAGGAGAAGAACATGCTAATCTCAAGCAATGATGAGCTTGATTTCAGCCTTCCTGTCTTTGAGGCATTAAGAGGTATCTACTTAAAACTCTCCAGTAACACCTTACATGTATGATTACCACTGTCTGAATGAATCCTACAGTTTGAATCTCACAGCAAAGGTCTAGGATAAGGACAAATTTCAGATTATATAAATTTCAACCTTGAGAGTGATGTTGTCACTCAAAAGAGTATGTAGAGTGAAAAGAACAAGGTGCTGAAGATAGATCTTTGGGTAAGACCAATGTGTAAGAGAAAGACAAAGTAGGCTCCATAAAGGACACAGAAAAAGGAAATAGTTGGTGAGGATGGGATAGATCAGAAAGGCCACTGCCCAAGGAGTAGTGATTTTGAGTGCATTAGGAAGGTTAACTCCCATAACAAACACACATTCCCCAATCTCAGTGGCTTAATGGTGTCCATGTCACGGTCAATGTTTTTCTCCTTCCAGGACATGGGAAGAGCATGATAGTCATTCAAGTATGAAAGCTTTTTCCATTCAAGGCTTCTCCGTGGTTCTATGTTCCTTTAGGATACTCAAAAGATGGTATAGAAACAAGATCATGGAAAATTTCATACCTGTTTTAATAGTGTTGTTCTGGAAGTGACACATGTCTTCTACACTATTTGTTGGGGTGAACTAGTCAAAGTAGCCTCACCTAGAGGCACAGGAGCTGGGAAATACCATCTATCTTTGTGCCAGATAAGTGAGCCCTAAAAGTTTCTGCCTAAAGAAACAGTTCAACAGTCCCAGTGTAGCAGATTAATCCTATAAGGAGAAGATTTGAAAAAGAAAGTATGGGGAGAGAGAGTGTGTGGCATTCTTTATAGATCATTACGTGGAAGATGTGGAAGGAAGTGAGATCAAGTGTAAGAATGGAGAAAGCTCCTCTTAAGTTTACCAAAGTAATAAAAACATTAAAAAAATAAATTTTTACATCGTTTCATCATTCCTGGGTAGACGACTGGTGAGGGTAATAGGTTTTCTGTTTATTTTTGTTTCTTTTTCCCCAGAATGTTGGGAAAATTAATCATCCTGCCTCATGATTTGGATGAAAATAAGCAGCTTCTAAGATAGTGGAAACCACCGACTCATAAGACTCATATCCTTTTTGACATTTTTCTCTCAACATGCCCTCTTCTGCCAAGCTGCAGGATTTAGAGGATTAGGGGCAAAACAGTTAATGCAAAAAATGCAAAGGAGAAATTCATATTTAAACGGTGGCTATCCTGTCCCACCAGAAGTTATATTTACATAAATTCACATGAACGACAGAGTAAACAAGCTATTAGAAAGAGACAAATCTTTTGCAGATTTTCCATAGCTTCTCAGAATGAGAAAACTTACTCAGGCCTCAAGACCCACATTAAGTTGTTTGATAGGTAAAAATGGTCAAATATCATTCCTTTCATCTGATATAAAAGAACTACATGGAGGAAATTGTTCTGCACAGGAAATTCTAATGAGCAGAATGGATCTGGATGGGAACTGGTAGAATGTACATCTCCCAAACACTTTCTTGCTATGCTTACACTACGACCAAAGCTATACCAAGGTTGAATGGCCAGGCGCACATCAATCTGACAGGAAGAGCAAGCACTTAGTGGATGTTCTCTTCTCTCTCTCTAGAGACTTTTGGGGTGTGCTAGAGTGAGATTACACTCTATTCTAGTCCCAGGGAAAGAATTTTCATATAAATATCAAGATAATTAAAATTTCTTTTTAAAACCCCTTAGTCAATCTAAACTAACTTTAACAATTAAAATTTTATTGAGGAAATGGTTTTAATACTTATAAAAATGTTTACTAAATTACATATTTGGTCTGCAAGAATCTCTTTTCATGATTATTTACTTGCCTTCCTATGCAGGCAAATCTAACACTCACTGTTGGTACATATCCTGCAAAGTCATTCTTTACTAAGTCATGTGGCCCAAGCGACATATTTTAAGACATTTATAATAGTTACATTGAATTTTAAAATGCTCTTTTGAGTCAGAGTGACACAAGAAAGCAATATTACCAGCAGTCAGTAAAATTTAACAGATGGCTGTCACTTGATTTTGTATTATTCTGTTCTCTGCACTTTGCTTAAGAAAACATTTTAAATGTACTTTTTTAGAGTAACAGAACACACATTCCAAAGCAAAGTGACACATAATCAACTCCAATGTTCCATTCTCTGTCCAGGAGCAGGTAACAGTGATCTGAACTGGAAAACCACAATGGGAGGAACAACGTTAAGGCAGGTTCTAATACAAGGCTTCCAGGAAAAAAAAACAAGCAAGGAACCTTTTAAAGGGCTTCTTTCTTGCCATCACAGAGGTGGCTTTTCATTTTTCCAAAGCCTAAAAAGCCTACCAAGATTTACTCTATTCCAATTCAAATAATGTTCATTCTTTATCAAAGCAAAGAGAAACACAAAATGCTGAGTAAATTTGTGTGCAATCTGCTCACCGCTCTGAAGGAAAAGTAAATATTTGTAGTGTTATAAAACATGCTGCAGAACCCTGTAACTGAAAGAAGAGACTCTGAATGGCATCTTTTTTCTAACTGCATAAACAGCTGACTCTCAGGTGGAAGTTTGGCTGAAATATTTTACCTTCCTGGACACTGTATGTACTTTGAATGATCCAAGGAATTTGCACAATGTGAGATAACATCTGTTACCAAGGTATGTGGGATACAGCTACTCCAATTGCTCTTCCAGTAAGAAACTGAACACTTTAGAAGAGTAGAAAAGCAATTCTGAAAAACTGCAAGACATAATGATACCCTGCAGAAGAACAGCTGAATGGTCTAGTGAACTGACTTAAAATTGGTGGTTCGTAAGCTAACAGTGAGAGACTTAGTTGAGTTTCTGAATATCAAGAATGAAACAGGAAACACTTTTAAAGGGAAAATTAATTGATAGCATTAATAAATGTTAATAAGACAAAAAGTTAACACTATGGAATGTTTATTGTAATGAACTAGAAAGAATGCAATTTCGGTCTCTATGTTTCTTCAAGTCCCACATAGATATTTAATGATATCTGAACCCAAGCTGCAGTCACCTCATAAAGCATTTGTCTTTGTTTTGCAGTATCTTTCTTTTTTGGCCATGTGTTTAGAGCTTTTCTGTTCTGTAGTTGCTCCTTAGACCTGTAACTGCAGTACTGGGAGCTCCACTCCTGCCTGCAATACCCCAACAATTTCTGAATGTGTTCTTATCCTCAGACATGGCTCTTCACTTTCCATTCAACAACCATACCTGGTCAATAAATTCATATGCCATAACCAAATCAGGGATTGGAAGTAGAAGGGCAAGTTAACTAGGAAAGCATGGCTGACGCTAGAGGATCTGAGGGTTTACTGTGGTGGTCACAGTGAGAAAGGAGGAGGAGGAGAAGCCCAGATGAAGGTCACTATGGAAAAACTGGCCAGGATCCAGGAATGTTTTAGGCAGGGAGATATCACAATCAGGCTTGCAGTTTAGAAAGATCATTTTTAACAGCTATGTGAAGAATGGTTTAGACTGAAGCAAGACTAAAGGAAGGAAGAGATGATTTCACAGCAGCAATTCATGAGCAATGATAGCACCTAAAAAATGGTATTGACAGTGGTGCTAAGAAAAACCAGAAGGTTTCAGAGACATTTATGAAACCATTCATGTCATTGATTTAGAAATAATGATATTATTATAATTGTACATATGGAAAAAATTACTTGTATGAAAGAAAATTGAATGAGATTTAGACTGTTATTTCTTTTACCCAAATAATTCCCAAAGGATGAGGAAAGCTGGTTATATAGAAGAAAAGTTTGAGAAAGACATGCTTGTTTAAGGATCCAAACTTGAATATTTTTCTAACTATAAAAAATTCTTAAAGAAAATCTGTTTTCCTTAAAAGGAAATTTAACTCAGAGATAGGACTTTGGACCATATTGCAGTTTACTTCTTTTCTTTTCAGTCAGGTGAAATATGCTGTTAAACTCATGCACTGATTTCTTGAATTCAGTCATTGTGATTTTTAGTTCTTGTGAATTTAGTTCAGAAACCAAATTTCCATTTGGTTCTGTTTTTTTTTAACATACTCAAATAAATACAGAAACTTGGTTTTATCTAATTACATTTGGTTGCTATTTTACAGCATTTACACAGGTCAAATTTTTACTATGATTGTCCTGACTTTCAAAGGCTCATTGGGAAGCCACCAAGACCTCTGAAACTCAGGGCTGAGCAGGGATCAAAAGATCCCACCAAAGGTAGAAAGTATTGGGCAGCTGTAGTTCGGGATTATAGAAAAGAGGCTGCAAGTTTGATATTGAGGAGGGTAAAGAAAAAGTCCATATTTAAGTGTAAGCTACCAGCTCCTGGAAGAAATTTGGGAGCATTTGTAGGCAGAGGTTAAAGAGGCTGAAAAGTTGTTACTGGCAAGGGCAGCTATTAAGTCCAAGACCACATATCTGCATATTGTGCCGCATGAGTTAAGTTCAGTGAGTGAGGCACAGAATCCAGAGTTCCAAAGGACTCTCTCTTTCATACGTGTATTACAGTTTTGATCATTTATCACACTGTAATTGAGACACTGGTATTTCCCTCCTTAACCCCAGCAATTGCATTTTACCTAACTGATCTCTTGTCCTGACACAGTTTATTGTCCCTAAAGAAAAAAGATCCCTTAGAACATAGGTAAGATCATGTCACATTCTGGCTCAAAACCATTCAATAATTTTCCATCACAATTATAACAAAATCTTTACTCTTCATCATAACCTACAAGGATCCTACATCATATGGCCCTTGCCTACTTTGACCACTCTGTATCTCATCTCAATCTGCTCTGGCCACACCAGCTTCTCTTGTTCCATGAGCATTGATACTGTCTTAGAGCCTTGGTCTTGCTGGTTCCTCAACCCAGACAGCTTCCCCCAGATAGACATATGGCTTGATTTCGTAGGAGAGGCCCTCACTGCCGCCTCATTTAAAATGACTTCCACCTCTAAGCTCTGCTCTGATAGCGCTCTCACTCTATAAACTTTTACCTGCATTTTAGTTTTCAGAACTTGTGTTGCATCAATTTCTTTCTTTCTACCCAAGATCTGTATGAGAAGGAAATTAGTTGAATTTATTGCTCTCTCCAAGGGGCATAAAAGATTGCCTAGAAAATAAGAAGTGCTGAGTATGGATTTGAATTAGTAAATGAAAGAGAAAATGTGAGATATATGAATTTGATTCAACTCAGGGAAGGAAAGCTGGAGGACCCTGGCAGACACTATGACCCCTTATATTAGCTGAGTTCAGAGCACTGGTGGGAAACACACGTGAAAGCCCAGAGGTTATCTGTGAGCCACAGAACCACGCCTTCACTCCAGGTCCTGGAGAGGTGCTGGAACCGAGGTTACAGACACATGTCCTTTATTAGTCACAATTTCTAAGGACGAGAAGCAGGCTTGGGCCTCCAGGTTGCCAGGGAGAGTTGGAAGTTATGGTAAGGGGAAATATTAATAAATTTAGCTGTGAGGGAATGCTGATGGCAGAAGAGGATGAGCAAGGAAAAGCCTAGCAGCTGTGAAAGAAGCTCCTGCTGCTTTTCCCAGCACTAACCCTTGTCAGCATTGTGGAGGTTTTCACACCTTCATTAATGCCAAAGACGCCCTTCCAATAGTTCCCATGTTCCCGGAGAAAAAGAGCACATCCAAAGAACAGACTATTGTGTTCTGGAAATGGTTGAGCTACACAGTGAATCAGTGAAACCACAGGCTGGGGCTTCATACTAGATCCAATCAGTGGAAGAGAAGCATAGTCTCTACTCAGATTAACAGAGGAATAGGTTGAAAAGTTTTATTACTATTCAAAACATTCACATAATTAATATTTTAGCCTAAATTTGTCTCCAGTTTTTGTTTTTATTCCCTGGTTTTAAGAGGTGAGAATGACTATATAAGGGTATGACTTCTATCCTTAAGGAACAGTATCAGTTGTGTAACAATTAGGAGTGATTCATAGTTAGGAGGCACTATTATATGCAAAGCCAGCTTTACAAAAGAAGGTTAGAAACCTACTTGCAAATCATACCTGACTCCAATTTCTGTCATAAAACTGCTCAAGCCTAACTCACTAAAGTGCAAGACCATTAACGCAGGCAATAAAGTTTAAGATAGTTCCCCTTTGTCAACAATCATGATTTGTAATCTGACTTCATTCAAAATGTTCACAATAAAGATTGTATTTTACTCATTACTCTAGATATTATTTCTATAGAGCTAAGGACACAAGAAACACAGTGCCCTATAAAAACAAGAAGTTGCTTACCATAAATAACAGAAAGTTTAAATACAGACAGCTTTTTAAAAAGGAAGACAGGAAGAAGGGAGGGTGCAGAAGTGGGGGAAGGAGAAAAGGAGGGGACATGGGGGAAAACCTTATAGGCTAAAGAAAAACTGTAGGCTCAGCCAGCTATCTTTTCTATGAACATTTTCAGATATGTAAAATTACTGGGAATTTCTCATAGTTTAGAAACACAGGTGCAGTAAAGATGTGAAGAAATGGTAAGAAAAGTACAACTAGGAAACAGGGCTAGGTACAACACAAGAGATCCAATTTTACTTTTCCCAACCTCTCAACATTATCTCATAAACCTTTCCAAAGCTTAGTTTTAGGTTGCATTTCACTTCTCTATTTTTGATTCGTTCTCTGTATTTATTTATATTACATAATTTCATTATTGTTTATATTATTCTTTCCTTCTTTCTTATTTCTGTATTTTGTTGAACATTTTCTGGCTTATGTTGAATTATTGGTTTCTTGCTTATAAGGAAAACATTTAAAACTAAAAAGTTCCTTCTAAGTACTACATTACCTGTGTTTCTCAAATTTTGGCAAGTTATAGATTAGGTATTATAAATGAATTAAATAATTTTCTAAAATCTCAACCTTTTAATTACACAGATTCCCACTTAAATTTTTGTCTATTTTCTATCACTTTCTGAGATGTATATACTGGTATCTTCAACCTTAATTGTTGGTTTATAAATATCTCTTATAATTCCATCAGTTGCTTCACATAATTTTTTGAGGAATATATGTTTGTATTACAGGTCATTTGTTTTTCTTTTCAGCAGAAAGAAAATTAATTCTTGGAAAATGAAATACAGAATAGTAAATAAAGCACAAACTTATAAGCCAAGTACCCTTTGAGTTCAAATCTTGGTTCTATAACCATCATAACCATCTTTCAATTAGCATATTTTTATAAAAATAATTTGTTTTGCCCATAGTTTACCCTTTTCATAAATCAAGATGCCTTGTGATCTTGGTAACTTATTTAACTTCTGACTTTGTTTTCTTCATCTGTAACATGGGATATCTAATGGTACTCTCATAAAATTATTGCAAATATTAAATGAGTTATCGTAGACACAAGGTTTATCATGGTAGTTATCCAGTACAACTATCTCTACTCAACAAATGTATTCACCTGAAACACCCTGATCCATTGCGTAACTTACAATTCATTTCTAGGGGAACTCCTCTCCCCCAGGATAACCAAGGACTCTTTCCTTTGAGATCTATACCCTGAACATGCTATAGTAATAATTCTGTGACTGTATTTCTCTTGTTCTTAAGGGATTGAAAGATGTATGAGGAATACCCTATTTCTTAATACACGTTTTTTAATCTCTAAAGCCTAGCAAAACATCTGTCAGATTCTTTAGGGACACTTTTTATTTTTAGAATTAATGAATAAATGGTATGATTGATCCAAAATAGCATTATCCAAGAACTATCTGCAATAATGTCAATGTTCTACATGCTGCCCAATATGGTAGTCAATAGCCATATGCAGTTATTCAGGACTTGAGATGTGGTTAAGTAAAAATGGAATTAAATTCTTCACAAATTTTATGTTATAAACTGTGTAGTTTAGTAAACTCTCCAATAGCTTCTCATCTCACTCACAGTAAAAGTCAAAGTCCTTACAATAACCTACACGGACCTATGCAGTAGGGCTCCCACATCCACCTTCCCCTCTGCCCTCTCCCTACTTCCCCCACTGCAGCCCCACTGGCCTCCTTGCTGACACACTCTTACCCCCAGATCTTACCCGGCTGGTAGTTCCCTTGCTCAGAAGGGCTTCCCTCAGATACCTCCACGTTTCCTCCCTTAATTCCTTCAGGTCTTTATTCAAGTGACAGCTTGAGTAAAGCCTGTGGCAATTGTATCAAAAATTTCTATCTTCTCTCCCATACAATATTCCTCTTCCCTATTTTTTCTCTATAGGACTTCTCACAGCCTGATATATTCTATTTACCTTGTTTATTGTCTATGACCACCTACTAGAATTACGCTCAAGGGAACAGGGATCATTTATCCATTTTATTCATTACTATATCCCCAGCTGCTAGAATAATGCTTTATGTGGTGAATGTTCTAACATTCATTGAATAAACAGGTAGATGGACAAGATTATGAAGAATTTTTAAAAGTTAGATTTGTACTTTAATCCTGCCAATTTCCTTGAGTCTGTCCAAAATTTGCTGTCCAAATTCAATGAGTTGACGTGGTTTGGGAACTCTGAAATTCATACAAGCTCACTTTTTTTTATTAAGGTACCGTTGATATATAATCTTATGAAGGTTTCACAAGAAAACCAATGTGGTTACTACATTCATCCTCATTATCGAGCACGCCTCATGCCCCATTGCAGCCACTGTCCATCAGTGTAGTAAGATGCCACAGAGTCACTACTTGTCTTCTCTGTGCTACACTGTCTTGCCCGTGACCCCACACACACCATGCGCAGCAATAACGATATCCCACAATCCCCTTCTCCCTCCCTCCTCACCTACCCTCCTCAACCCTCCCCTCTGGTAACCACTAGTCCCTTCTTGGAGTCTGCGAGTCTGCTGTTGTTTTGTTCCTTCAGGTTTGCTTTGTTCTTATACTCCACAAATGAGAGAAATCATTTGGTATTTGTCTTTCTCTGCCTGACTTATTTCACTAAGCAAAATATCCTCTAGCTCCATCCATGTTGTTGCAAATGGTAGGATTTGTTTTTTTCTTATGGCTGAATAATATTCCACTGTGTATCTGTACCACCTCTTCCTTATCCATTCATCTACTGATGGACACTTAGGTTGCTTCCATATCTTGGCCATTGTAAATAGTGCTGAAATAAACAAAATGCTGACAAGGATGCAGAGAAAGGGGAACCTTCCTACACTGCTGGTGGGAATGTAAATTAGTTCAACCATTGTGGAAAGCAATATGGAGGTTCCTCAAAAAATTAAAAATAGAAATACCATTTGATCCAGGAATTCTACTCCTAGGAATTTACCCAAACAAAACAAGTTCTCAGATTCAAAAAGACATATGCACCCCTATGTTTATTTGTAGCACTATTTACAATAGTCAAGATATGGAAGCAACCTAAGTGTCCATCAGTAGATGAATGGATAAAGAAGAAGTGGTACATATACACGATGGAATACTATTCAGCCATAAGAAGAAAACAAATCCTACCATTTGCAACAACATGGATGGAACTAGAGGGTATTATGCTCAGTGAAATAAGCCAGGCAGAGAAAATCAAGTACCAAATGATTTCCCTCATTTGTGGAGTATAACAACAAAGCAAGACTGAAGGAACAAAACAATGGCAGACTCACAGACTTCAAGAAGGGTCTAGCAATTACCAAAGGGGAAGGGTGGGTAGGGAGGGAGGAAGAAGGGAATTGAGGGGTATCATGATTAGTGCACATGGTGTGTGTGGGGTCATGGGGAAGATAGTGTAGCACAGAGAAGGCTAGTGACTGTGACATCTTACTACACTGATGGACAGTGACTTCAATGGGGTATAAGGGGACCCGATAATATGCGTGAATATAGTAACCACAATGTTTTCATGTGAAACTTTTAGAGTGTATATCAATGATATCTTAAACAAATGTTTAATATATAAATAAATAAAAATGAAAATAAAATTTAAAAAAAGACTGCTTCTCCTGAAATTTTTTGATAGTCTTCTGGAATGTACAAGGGGAATTAAAATGAATTCGGTTTGGTAGATTTGAATTTGCTGTTCTCCTAAGGGAACAATTTAAGGTCTATGTTCTCTCAAATCTTACAGTTTCTGCCTGCATGCCTTTAAAAGTAGTGTGATTATATCATTATAGGAGTTTTCTGAGTTCCATGGCACACTATTTAATTTTAATGGTAGTATAAATACTTTTTCTACAGCTGACAGTATTTCACCTTCATCTTATCCCCACCCTTTCTCTTGAAACCTGCTCCAAACTCAGGCTCATCAAGCATGCAAAAACACATTAAGAACAGAAAGAGACATCCACTTCCCCTACTATTCTTATCCAAATGTTTAGGAAAAATCTCAAATATCCAGCTGGTTCAAGAGCTGTGTTAGTCAAAGTTTTGGCTGATTCAGGCCTGAGTAAGTATGACTTCTGATGTTATCCTGAAACATTATGTACAGTTTGGCTCATTAAGACAAAACACCTGGTTTTAGGGACCACCTAGACCCCTTGAAACCTGTGCAGGGAAGAAAAAATAAAAAGGTATTTTGGTTATCCAAACTTTATAGACATTCAACCAAGGTAAGTAGAGAACATAAATATGAAAAGAGATCTGATAGTGATTATGTACTACATCTATTACCTATGGTTTAAGAATATATTTTGCAAAGTTATTTTTTCCAGTCCGAACACAGACCTATGGACAAGTTGTGAGGGGCTAAAACATGCCTACCTAAATTAGAAAAGTCCAACTGGCCTCCCTGTCTTGAGGCTATTTCATATATTATTAAGGCAGTGGGCATAGTTTTAAGAGGGCAGAGTGGGCAAAGCCTCTCAGACGCCAAATTCCTGCCCTGTCTCTGCTACTATGAAATGCTCCGATTTAGGTAAATTTGATCACAAACTTCCAGCTCTCAGTTTTACGCTCTTGAAAATAAAGGGATTCAAAATTTCTAAACTTTTGAATTCAGAATGCACTTACATTGCATGAAAAAATCCCAAATACTCCATGGGAATATTAACTGAAATATTAGAATTTGCTGATTAATACACAAAGAAAAAAAGACTAGTAATGCTGTTGATAGTATTTTTATCACAACAGCAACATACATGTCAATTATGGTATGTGTGTACTGAAAATATGCCATCCTAAAATATGCTGCTTTGGTATATTATTTTGACTGAGGGCATTTGGAAAAACAGCAAAGGCTGGAGAGGCTTTCTCTGAATTCCTTCATCTATCTAAAGACAGATCCTCCAAAAGGAACTCAACTGTCATAGATTATCTCCCTAAGAGTTTCATCAGTCAAGGAGGATTGGTTCCTATTACAGGAGAGGAGAGGAGAAGCTGATACCACATCCAGACACAATTGGTCACAAACTATCACAGCTATCATCCATTCTTCTAAGAGCCCTTTCATTTATCATAAGTTATTTTCTCTCCCCGAAAAGGTCTACATCCCTCCTCCCCTTTTCCTGTTATGATGGTATTTAAGCCTGAATTCTGTCACCTCATAGAGTGACTCATTTCTTTCTGGACATCACCTTGCATACATGAAGTACACATGTCAGTAAACTTCTGTTTGTCTTGTCTTGCTCCTCTGTCTTTTATCACAGGGATCTCATCCAAGAATGTAGAAAGGTAGAGGAAAAATTTTTTCTCCCCTACAGTACGCACACCTACCACATATACATATTGACAGATCATGTGGCTTTATGTTCAGGCTGTACTTCAGTACCTACATCTCTAAGTAAACCCATTGGGCCCCTTTCAAGACATTTCCATTTTAGAAAGCACTTTGGCCCTAAATTACAAACACCTGTGCTCAGTGAACTCTAAAATCGCTCCTGTTCTACTGGGTCTGTGAGACATTGACAAGGAAAAAACCCCAGCTGCATCCTTTCTTCAGACTCTTTGCAAAATGAGGGGCATGTATTAATTTATATTTCTCCTGTATCAAATTACCATGAATACAGCACCTTGACCAATACCAATTTATTGTCAGTTCTGGAGATAAGAAATCTAGACCATGGGCTAGAATCAAGCTGTCTGCCGAACTAGATTCCTCTCTGGAGGCTCTAGGTAAGAGAATCCATTTCCTCACCTTTTCCAGCTTATAGAGGCCCACAGACATTGGCTTATGACTTTCTTTCTTCATCTTCACAGGCAGCAACGTTAGGCTGAGTCCTCGAGCTGCCATCTTTCTGGTTCTCTCTACTCGGCTTCCTTCTTCCACTTTTAAGGAGTCTCATGATTAGATTGGGCCCACCTGGATAATTCAGGCTGGCCTCGTCTCAAGGTCAGCTGATTAGCAACTTCACTTCCATCTGTAGCCTTAATTCCCCCTTTGCCATGCAGTCTAGTATGTTCACAGGTTCCAGGGTAGGATGTGGACGTCTTTGGGGCTGTTATTTTACCTGTCATAGGACAGGCAAAACTCTTCTTAGTGTCTAACAGTTATACCAAGGTCCTATTTAGTTTCCAATGTATCTGTCTCCTAAAGCTGAATTTGTTTGTAATTTTAACACTAATTAATGTCTGCTGGTTATGGTAAAGGGGCAGGGGAGTAGGGGAGAAGGTGTCCAAAGAGGAATAAAAATAAGAGAGAAAAAGTAGAGAAGCTACCAGAAGAAGGAGTGAGAGAAGCAGAGAAAACAGAGATAAGGGGGAAATACTGCTCACCTGGAGGCAGAAAAGAGAGATGAGAAATCTCTTGAAAAAGCTCAACCAAAACAGAAAGTAAATATACCTTCTCTGGTCTCTATTTTTCCTTTGAAGCAAATTCACTTAGTGACCCAAGCTAGAATTATCAGATTCTAAAGACTTTTTAACAAAGAAAAATAATCTCAACTTTTCCCCCTTTTTAACATATTTTCATTTGCTCCTTTCATGAGTAATGGCTGTATTTTTTACATTTTATAATTGTGGATAAAGTGAAGGTTCCTGTGGCCAGGATTCTCACCTGGCCCTGGTTGGCCAGCTCACGACACGTGTGTGGGCAGTACTTTGTTATTGACTCTATATAAAGATCTCTGCCCAGTGCTCTGAGTGACTCTGTGGCACTGCTGCAAGAGAGCAGAGAAGAGACTGGAGTGGTGGCAGCACCTAGGACAGAGACTGGGACGGCTGCCCGGGTAGAGGGGCCCAGAGGCAGGGACTTGCTTGCTGCATGCAAACTCGCTCTGAGTAGATGGGATTCTAGTGATTGACCTGCCACTGTGGGAATAAAGTTGGGTATAACCTTTGTCTTGCCAATGGGTTTCAGCCCTGGGCAAGTTCACTATGGATTCAGTGTGACCAAAGAAATGACAGTAGAACGTTCTTGGGGTGAAAGGGTTACACCCAACTTTATTTCCATGGTGGCAGGTCAATCACTAAAATCCTGTCCACTTAGAGTGCATCTGCATGCAGCAAGCCTGTCTCTGCCTCTGGGCCTCTCTGCACACACAGCCGTCCTCTGAGCCTCTGTCCTCAGTGCTGCCACCACTCCAGCATCTGCTCTGTTCTCCTGCAGCCGTGCCACCATGTCATTCAGAGCACTGGGCAGGGCTCTTTATATAGAGTCAGTAACAAAGTACTGCCCACATGCATGTCATAAGCTAGCAGACCAGGGCCAGGTGAGAATCCTGGCCACAGGAAATTTCATTTTATCCACACCCTTTCACCCCAAGAACGTTCTACTGTCATTTCTTTGATCACACTGAATCCATAGTGAACTTGTCAGGGGCTGAAACCCATTGGCAGGACAATAACATATGTGGAAAGGACGCTTCAGCTAGGTTGAGCTTTCACTGAGTTGTACTTCCGTGACTAAATCACTTACATGGCAGCTCTGCAATAGCTGGTTTCCTGAGGGCAGAGGCTGTGTTTTATCAACCACAACAAACCAGCAGCTGGCAGTTTCTGGCACATTGTAAACACCTCAAAATATTAATAAAATCAATGAAGTAATCACTTAAATTTTCTAGCCTCTTCTGTAAATTTCCAAACACATCGATCAAACTAAGTAATAGGACAACTCCATTCAGAACAGGAAAAAGGAGGGGAGTTGGGACGAAGATAAGGTAAGGAATGAGACCTCCCATCTTCCATTGGATTAAGATGCTGTTTTACTTTAATTCACAATTTACTAAAGGATAACTAGAAGATTTTTTCCTTTCCAAATATTTCAGCTTGGAATTGTGATTTTTAACTATATGTGTAACAAAATCACACTACAGCAAAATGTCTTCGGCTCCTTTTACAGTTTATAATGAGGCCATATTACTTGTCAATGGTGAATAGACATGTTGCTCAGAACAACGCTCCCCTCTGTTTCCACGTAATGAGACACAGAACTGTCCGTTTTTCAGGTCTAATGCTCTTCACCCATGGGATCCATATGCCCATTGATGCAGTCTTCCTGGCCAGACTAGCCTGAAGCAGAACTCTGACGTAGAAAGAGTAAGCGCTGCTCCGTCTCCAGCGCTCAGCCCCCCGAATCTGCGTGCTGTCCCAGAGGGCATGGCACCCTGGCTGCTGGGCCCCTCTTGCCCGTCCAGAAAGAGCGTGCCCCCTCTCGCTTTCCCGCATCCACCGGGGGCCCAGGCACTCGCAGCCTCAGGTGTGAGGTCCTTGGTCGAACTCAGTGTCTCTTTGCCAGTTACTTTTCACTGTTTTTTCTGCTTAACCAAAGAATATATGCACATGTTTAAAAATCAACTAATTTAGAGGAATTTCTAATGAAAACCATCAGTCCCCTGTTTGATTTTCTCTTTTCTAAAAAAAAAAAGTTCCTCTTTTTAGAAGAAGACTTTTGAATATTTCTGTCTTTTGGCTCCTTACGTTGTAATTTCTTTTTATCTTTTAAATTATTTCTACACACTATCAATTTCATGTTTTAATCTCTTAAGAATTATCTTACACTACTTCTTACCACTCTCCATCCTCTCTCCATTACAGTTCTAGTACAACCCTAGCACTAGTACAACCCTAGCACCTCTAAAAGTTTAAATTGCATATACTATAAAACAGGAAGGCTCAAAATATTCTACATCTATGACGATGATGATGATCATGATGCAGTCATGAAAAATTGTGTTTTGAAGATAAGTTAATGGCATGAGAAAATATTCACCACTTAAATGAAAACTGAAAACTGCAAATTTATAAATACGGTATGATTCAAATTGGATGAAATATATGGATTCTACATTACGAAATTACAGAAATGAAATATGCTACACTGTTAACCATGTTTATCTCAGAGGAACAGGATACAGATAATTTTTATTTCTACTTTTCTAAAATCTCTATAATAAAGATTTATTTTGTAATAAAAAATATGCAGAGGGAAAAATATATCCTTATTAAATAAAAGGAATGAATAACACTAGAATCTTGAGCCAGTGGTACAGCTAATTTCAGGCTGTGCATCTCCAAATATACGAACTTTGTGATGCTTATCCCACCCAAACCCTCCTTTCCCATTTAAAATATGCAAGCTGGTGGCAGATACAAGTCATTATAAAAATTCAGGACATCATCAGAACTTTTTAAATTATAAATCCAACGGTTTTAATTAAGTGCATAATACATATGTATGAGTGCATTGTTTTTTGTCATGGAAGACAGCTGCTTGCTCTGGGCTTGCAATACCATTAAAAATTTTTAATCCTATTCTAGTGACAGAAGGAAGTGGCAGGCAATAGCATTTTACTTTTATATTAAATTTTCTCAATGCCAGTGGAGTCCTCACTATTTCAGTATTAATTAAAAACATTTTCTCTTTACAGTAGCATATTTTCTTGTGGTAGTGTCTCCCATCTCTTAAAGAATAACAAATTACTTTTAATGAAGAACTCTTTGTACATTGCTGAATTTAAGAAATTCTGTCTTCTCAATACTCAAGATTACATAATCTAATGAACACAGTTGGGAGTATTTTGCTCTAAGCAGTGAGAGAGTGGGGCTGGCTGAGTTATGTTCTCTCCAGCCCCCAGGAAATTACAGCTGACCTGGCCACACCCTGTGCTGCCCACAAGTACCTCCTCCTCCATCCAGGCCTGGACAACTTAAACAGGATTGCTCAGATCTGCTGCCATCGGCCTACATCTTTCCATTTAACTTCTGGCAGTCTGGCCAAGTGCCCAAGGTCAGCCTGGTTCCTTCCTGCTCACAGAAAGCAGCCTGGTGGTAAAACTCTCCACCTGTGTCCTCTTGAGACCCTCTGTGGCCACATGAGCCTCCTAAGAGTTGGCATCTGCTTTACGGAATGAGGAATTCGTGACTTGCTCCTTAGTTTGCCTGCCAGCATGTTCCCCCTGCTTTCTGCTCTGCAGCCAGAGTAGACAACAGGAACTTCCTGTCTCTGTTTTACTGTCCATCAGATTTAGGTCACCATGAAAGCTAGAAACACTCTCCTTCCCAGGCCATGATTAGTGGTTCCTGCTCTCAGGGTTTCTGATATGCCTTTCCCTTGTTCCTCCACTAAAGACTTTAGTGGAGGAGTGAATATCCTCCACTAAAGTCTGGTGAATAAGTAACACAGTTGGTGGGCAAGGATGGAAATTTGCAACCTCTACTACTACAATATAAATTAGCATCTCTTCTGCCTGGATTCTAATCAAATTTTGGCTCCTCCTTGTTAGCTTTATGGCCCTAATCAAGGATCTTAATATTACTGTTAAGGATTAAATCAGATAATACATTAATACATATAAAGTGCTAAAAACACTGTATAAATGTAGCTACTATTATTACTATAAAAGGTACCCAAACATTTTACACACACATAAAGATATACTTGTAAAAATTCTGTTCCAACTCAGGCAAGAAATAAGCAGAAAGTAAGCCTCAAGGAGGGAGAACTCTCTAGCTAACTCCCAAGTCACAGCAGACCTTAGTGACAAGCAACTACATGAAGATGACGTTTCTTGGCTCATTCTGAGTCAAAGGAACTTAAGACCAACGGCTCTTACACTACAGTGCTAGAAACAAACACTGCTGCAAAATCAAATCAACACCTAAAGAGAAGAGTTAGAGTTCCTTAGGACCTGTCTTCACATATGAGGACACCCAAAACCACCAAGATCCAGACAAAATTCCAAGACTGACTCAACACAAAAACTGCGTTAAGCAATCTATTTCTTCATTTGGTGGAAAGCCTCTATTTCTAGGACTTCAGGTCAGCCTATAGGCAAGGATCCAGATCAAACAAGGTTTATTTGAGAAGTAATAGCTAGATTCAGTGTTTTAGATGAGACTTGATGATTCATTACGCTTCACCCATCCCTCTGACTCAATTCTGAATAAGAGCACTAGCAGGTGGTGATACAGCTACTGGAAATGGCTAGGCTCTTGGTTGTATTCCAATAGCAGTGTTATAATTTCATGCCTACAGCAAACCTTTCTCCAAATTACACCCACACTGAAATCAGCTGCAGAGTCCTTTTGTGACTATTTATAAAGGACACCCTTTAATTCACCCTTATAACTTAGCTGGTAGCATTTGCTGGAAGTTTTAACCGCTATGCAGTGCAAAGCCACTTCCATTAAGTGCACATTCTCCTTTCTAAGTGTAGAGTACACCACATAGCCATAAAATGGTAACTAATACAGATGCCACCAAATTCTAGTGTGAAATTATAACATTCTTCACTTTTTGGCAATTGCAAACATTTTAGCAGTGCCATAAAAGGAGTCTGGAATGTGGTGGTGTGTGCTTACCCCAGAACAAAAAGCATAGGGAAATTTGCAACCTTAAAACTGTACTCAGAGATTCCTCACTGACCAGTCTGACTTCTCATCAGAGAGGTACATGAGCTTCATCAAAGATGCTCTACAGCAACTTTCATGTGCATGCTCATGACCTGGAGATCTTGTTAAAAATGCAGAGTTGGGGTCAGTAGGGCTGGGATGGACCTGGGATTCTGCCTTCTAACAAAGTCCATGTCATGTCAGTGCAGACCACACCCTGAGTAGTAACACAGTTGGTAGGCAAGGATGGGAAGATCTGGGGAGAGCTGTGGGTCTCATTGACACATGTGTGAAAACTGTGTCATTGGATCTTTTTAGTGGTTATGAAATCCTAATCTATTGAAATTAGTAAAGGTGATCCTTGTACTGTCAGTCTTTACTGCCATCTCATTTTTTCTGCCATCATCATTGTTGCATCACAGATAGAGAAATAATAATCATAAATAAATTCCTAAAAATAGATCCATGAATAAGCAGAGGGTTTGCAGTTGTACAGATGACAAAAAAGTGCATATTTTTGGAGCTCATGCCTATACTCGGAAGCAAAAGACTATTCTTCACTCAGATGTAAGATAAACTAAGTCAACTGTTGGCCTCTGGGAAAATCAGTGTTTTATTTCCCAAGTTTCTCATTCATAAAGAAAAAGAATTTAATTAATTGGTCTATAAATTTCTTTCTACGCCTAAAACAGTATGGTCCAATAAATTATTTTTTTAATTCATGTGTGATGTCTGCCACATTTAAAATTGGGTAATACATGTTACCCTGCATGAAAAATAGTACCTTTGTCATCCAAAAAAAAATTGAAACAAATAACAGAAATATATTCTTATCACTCTGAGAGATGTGTTATTTAATCATAGTATACGCATTATAAAGTGAGCAATCTTAAATATTTAAAGAGGAAAGATGCTTGGTATCAAAGACAAATTACTCTTCTACTTATAAGCCTATTGGTTTGTTATATTTAAAATTTTTCATATGGAAGCTCTATTTGCAAAATACACTTAGTGCATATCAATGATATGTTACTGAAATGATCTTTGATTTTTTTTTTAATTTCAAGGCATTTTCATGAACTTTTCACTAATCGTTTCAGCAGAAGTAAGTCAATATATTTATGGCAAAATATCAATTTAATGAGCATAACCACCTAAAATTCATAGAACCTATCAAACACATCTTTTTCAGACTGCTTATATGTAAATTCTTTTCTAATAGTTTTCTTTGATTTGCTAAGAAACCCTCTGGCTTGGGGGATACTCTTAAAGAAACAGAAGATAAAATGATTATCATGAAAGATTCCATGCAGTAAATGTTCAATTATTTAATGTTTTCTAATTTATGTATTTTCAAGGATTCTATCTTCATATTTTCCCTATCTGAGTTAACTGCCTATTTGTTTCTAAGGTGAGAAAAAACAGGAAGGAAAAGATGAACTGAGCCTAAATATTAACAGCTCTTCTCTTCATATTGTATGACAGCACATTAGGAATATTAAGCATAGCAATTAAGGACTTATATTTACTTGCACAAATTTTGCTTATTTTGATTTCTTTTAAAGTCATATTTTCACTATGGCAAAGGAGAGTATTTTTTATAGTAATAATGGAGAAAGATTATGATAATGAAAAATTATAGGCCATTTTCATTCTCTAAAATATCATTATTTTACAGAAGAAAAATAAGTCTCTAAAGTGGTTTAGTAATTTGCCCATGATCACACAGCTAATAAGTGACAAAACTGAGATACAAAATCTGATCCTCCTGACTCTAAAATCCGTAGTTTTTCAATGTTTCATATGCATCCCTCAAACTTTCTGCCCAAGGACTTAGAGGCTACTTAGAACATATAATACAGAGTAAAAGGCCCCACTTAGTAGAAACTAAGAAATAGAGAAAGCTTAAACTTTTGGTCTATTCTGTGAGAGAAAAATTACAAACTAAAAGCAAAAAAAGTACCTTTCTCATTTATTCATTTATTTGTATTTTTAAAGAGAAAAACACACAGATTAGAAGGGAAGAGAAATGGAGCACATGAAAGTCAATAGATTTTCCTTAAAAAAAATCCTGCCTGATATTTCCAAGATACCACCCTCCAGGAGATTAAGTTCAGGTGCATCTTAAAGGACACCAGGTGAAGCAAGCGTACCTGCTCCCCGCCCACCTATTCACAAGCACACACTGTTGCATTCCAGGACAAGCAAGGGGCTTAGAACATAACAGGGGCTCAAGAATGATTTACTGTTGATGCCCTGTGCTGTGCACACACCCAGATAGAGCTGCTCCCATCTCCCTAGCGAGGAAACCTCCTGAGTCATCAAATACAACGTGTTTGTGTCAACTATTTCGTTGTCAGTACAATTGAGGAATGTCCACCTCACTATTCTTTTAATGTCAATAGGGTGACTACAGTTTCTGCTCTTTTTGCTTCTTTTTTGTCCAGAAGGTCCAATTGCTGTATCCTCCTTTCTTCTTTACCCTATATGGGTTTCATCATATTTATTGACACCTGAGGGCCAGTGAGGCGTAATCTTGACCATTCAAGTGTCCATTATACTTGCTAATGTTTTCTCAGAGTCTGAAATTTCTATCATTGTAAAAACTTCATTCTTAGCCTTTCTTATACTACACTTATGGCTACATGTGATTTGGTTAACCAAGATATACTATCAACAAGTTAACAACATCTTTATATCATGTTACTCTGTTCTCTCAACATTTAATCCATAGCTCACTTCTGAAGTGTCTTATGTCACAATACAAAGTCTTAGCTCAAACTAATTAAATTAAAATTTTATAGAGATGAAGATCTCATAATTAACCTACATGATATTTTCTTGAAGGCAGAAACAAAAAAAATTTACAGGTAAAGTTATCAGACTCAGAAGGAATGATAAATGCACTGACTTTGTATAACTCTGTAATAAGCACATTTCTCACCAACTGAACTCAGTTGAAATTTCCCACCAAATACACTGACCATTGTGATCAACGGGGGTGTTCAAAAGCAACTGCTTAGTTCATATTTTAGCTATTTGCCTTAGGATCTGGTTTCTAGGAACATAACAGATTTCAATAGAGGGAACCCATGTAAGTTCTCTGCATTCAAATAGCTCTAGTTGTTTGATACATTTTTACCATCTGAGAATCCCCTTTGCAGTTTTGATGGAGAAATTTTTCAGCAAATTTCACATCTCACACGCACACACACATTGGAGCTACACAAATATACCTTTCTAAAAATTGATATTCAATACCCTAGGACAGTGAGAGCATCACCAGACAGATAAATCTCCTTAAGAGTTAATGGTTTTGACTTCGCATGGTATTTTTATGGGTAACCATTGATGGACCATGTTTCTGGCATCAGAAATGATAAATGATATAACAGAAAAGACACAATATAGGAAATGAGTTAAGCCTGGGAACCCTAAGGATGGCAAAAGCCATAATTATTCAGTTGAATTGAAACCAAATATAAAAGGATATATGAAAATATAGATAATCCAGACACCATAATCTCCATGTAGGCTTTAGCCTACATTTTATATAAATTACATATTTATATATAAATTAGCCTTATTTATGTAAATACCTGTTGTAATGAATGGTGCTGCCCAGTTGAGCCAATGAGTCAGAGGCAGGAAATATCCACACCACTATTACTACATACTGAACCAGGAGAATGAAATGTACTGTTTTCATTTTCTAATCATATTTTTTTGCAGAAAGCTCACAAAAATTCTGTTGGAGCTGAATTACAGTTATAAACTATGACTGCATCCATCTCTCTGATTCATTTCTCACACTCATGATATATTTGGAAATCGTTCCTTTAGGATTTCCAGAATCTTATCTACCACTCTGCTCTTAAACTTGCCATTTTTATAGCAGTTCTTAGTGGAGTTTAGAAGTGTTTTGTTTTCTCACCACTGTGCTCCTTAAAGAGAGCTAAAACTGACATTTTGAAAGCAAAATGAAAGACACAAGGTAATGTATTTTAAAATTGGACAAAGCACATCTTTCTTTTACTCAGATAATTAACTGACTGGTTTTAAATGCAAAGTAATTTGTGCACCTTCAAAAAATTTTTCCTGCAAGTGAAAACTCTCCACTTATTTTGAGATGATCAATAAAGGTCAGTTGTTACAATGGTAACTCACAACTTTATTCCGAAATTTTTTTTAGAATAATCCAACTGCAATAGCCAGCATTCTCTGATTTTTGGCTAAAGATGCGTTGAGTTGAAGAATTGCCTGGATTTTCTTTACAGAAAATGCTAAGTATTAGTAAGAGAGTTTGATATTCTGGGAAGAATGCTTATCATTCTTTACTCCTTCCATTCTGTCACCCTCATACATTGTTATCCAATCTTTTTAAATACCTTGCAAATCCATTGGCTTCTCTGCATCTCTGCTACATCACCTTAATCCAGGCCAACACATCTGAAACAAAGTACTTTTAATAAGTGGTCTCCTTGCATGACATCAGATCTATTTCTAAGCCATTCTCCACTCCACAGCAGTGATCCCTTTAAAATTTGTAGCAGATACAGTCCCAGCAACTCCCTATGAGCCTTAGTATAAAATCCAAGCATAAAACCTAGAACAAAAGTCTCATTACTGGCCACTCACTACCACATACTCACTCTTATCTCACATGATAAAATTCAGCTTGGGAGGCCTGCATGCGTCACAGGATGCTGTCCATGTCTTTCCTTATGCTCTTTATCATGTCTAGAATGCACACCCCCCACCTCCAACACATGCACACACACACTTACTTCTTTAGGACATGTCACCAATATCAGGAATCTGTCTTTGGTTTTTTTCTCTCATTCAGTTTTGGCTGCATGTTAGAACCACCAGAAAGTTTTTAAAGATATCACTGCCCAGGCTATATCCAAGATCAGCTAAATCAGAGTAAGATCCATGTATTAGTATTTTGTAAAGCTATGCAGACAATTCTACCATACAGACATGGTTGAGAAGCACTGTATACAGGTTCAGCTGTTTTTCCTAACACAATCCATCTCCTGAATCCATCCCTCAGATTACACTGCAACATTAATCAGAACCTCCTTTGGTCTCACCCAAGCCAAATTTCTCCACCTTGACCAGAGAATACTATGATGGGCATTGACAAATCAAGTACTTTGTTGAAATCTAAAGCCTCAATTATTTGATCATTATTAATCTTCTAGAGTCTTTCAAATAATACCTGCTAATGCTAAATTATAGATTTTTCCACATTCAGCAAAACATCCATGCAAATTATGTATTTTTTCTTTCAATGCAAACCATGTGTATATCTATGAACTCCTAAGTATAAACATAATATAACCCATTCCAGCCATTAAGGTTCTGGAATGGAGTCTTGAAGTAAGTTGTTGCATGTGTAAAATATGTTCTTTCATGCATATGTACATGCATGTTAATACATTTTCTACTCTTTTTCATCCAAATTCCTCAGAAAATGACAGTTAACATGAAAGGCCCCAAACAATATCCACACCAGTTTTTAAATGATTCAGTTTACTTATATACAGTATCTCCAAAGTAGATAGATTTATTTCTCTTACTGATTTTTCTTTTTAGATAAGGGTGAACATACCACACAAAAGCAAAGCATTTTTCCAAATCCTCCTGCTCATAAGGAGTCAGCTATATAGGAAGTGAGGGCCCCTAAGTGTTAATCACGGTTCAGCATAGTCTGTGACCTTAGGCAATGTTTTGACTCTCCTAGGCCTCGGTTTTTTAAACCCTATGTAAAATGAGGATAAGGCTACAGGTTAGAATTCCTAAGAATGTTGCAAGAAATCAGTGGGATAGATATGTGTGCTTCCTTCCTGCAGGAGAGAGATGCACAATCAAGGGGTAGTTGAAGAGAATTTAACATAGGGTCTATTTACAAAGGAGCATGCAGCCAACAGAAAGGAACATGGGATAGTAAAGCACCCAAGGACTATTAAAAACAGGAAAGAGTTATTATCCCTAACCCTGAGGGACTAGAAAAGGAGCTGTTTTTAGAACCAGGTAAGAGCTCTCTACCTGTTGAAAAGGGGTACCAGGTATAGGCACCGGTAGAGGGACTCAGCCATTGCCACCCATAACTTACCAAGGGGGAGGCAGGGAATAAGCACACTGATTTCTTCCTCCCTTTGTCCTCTGATCATCTGCTAGCAACTTCTATTGACCAAACCCAACCCAAACTCAGAAGGGACTCCTGCTGATATGTTCTGTACAGGTCACCACCAGGGGCATCAAGCAGGATAGAGAAAAGTGAACGATCTGAAGAGGCAATGGGAGAATAAGTGAAAAGTGAAAGTGAAAGATATTTTAACCTAACCTGCTCAGTAAATCGTTTTTAAATTATTATATGAAAACACAGTATGAGAGTGAAGCTAACATTCTATATCATACTGTACTAATGGTAGCATGTCATTATACATTTGCCAAATGCCATAGTATGTACAACAAAAACAGTGAACCCTAATGTAAACTATAGATTTTAATTAACAATAATATATCATGTTGGCTCACCAATTGTAGCAAATGTGCCACACTAACTCAAGATGTTAAAAATAGGGGAAATTGGTAGGTAGGGGAGTGAAGTAAGAGGCATGTACTTTTTGCTCAGTATTTTGTAAAACCAAAACTGCTCCCCCCAAAAAAATACTATTAATTTTTTTATAAGTGCCCTTTCATTTTCAACATCCATTGAAAATGTCCAGTTATCTCTCAAATTTCACCATGCTGTTGACCCATGAAAATGAGGTGACAATGACATAACCACCTCATGACATTGTTATAAGAGGTTTATTCCCAAACTGCAGAAGCAGAAATATATCTGAGAACCCACCTGCAAAGAGTTAACTGTGCCTTCTTTTTCTAAAATCTCCATTGCCTACTTCTTGTTTTGCTAATTCAGAAAGACAAAATTCTCCTTTGCTTTTCAGTGAAAGCTTTTAATGTATTCCATGTGGCCATTGCTCTTGGACTGATAATTTTTCACTTAAAGCTAGGCAACTTTGCCTTCATACTGCTTTAAATATGCAAGTTATTTGCCCTTTGAAGAGACTGGAGACATTATTTGGAAATGTCATGGAATAATAATAATCATAGATAACTCCTACTGTTAATTCTCCAAGGTGAAAGATTAAATAAAATGTGATTTGGGACACACACACACACACACACACACACACACACATTGACTGAAACATATTCAACTTAAGATCTTACATCAGATTTTTTTGAAGTCCAGTTTATTTCAACATGATTTACCATATTCTTATAGTACGTGTTCTGAAGTGCATGTAATATCCAAAAGTAATGAGATATAAAGGTTTATGCAATGAATATAAAGGTTTTAACGTTTTATATTTTTTATGTATAACAGAGCCATAGGTATTTATAAAAATCCTCTTATTGTTCTCTTTATAAGAGTTTACATTTTAAGCACAAAATTATAGATGCTATTAAACATTAAATTAGAAAAGAAATCAAGTAGCAAACTATGTTTTTTATTTTTAAAAAAAACCAAAAAACTAGATTCAATGTCCCCAAGTAGATCGTAAGTGAGAATAGAATTTAGAGATGATCCCTGATTCCACTAGCTATTGGAACAAGTGTGGTTGTAAAGAATATGTAGCTGGCTTCTCTTCTCTAGAGCATCGGCAGATGTCTCCCCTCCCTCTCCTGCCCTCTTCACAATAGTGCCCTGCTTAAACCCAAGTGCCCTCATCCCTGCCTCAGAGAGAGCTCAGAAAAAACAGTGTTGTGCAATAGGTTTTTGTCCTCAAGGGTTACAGGCCCTGGAGAGCACAGAATCCCTATTCTCAAGGTGCTGTGGTCTCGAGAGGACAGCTGAGCTGCTGGCGTTCTTCTGAGAGATTAACATAAATGAAAGCAGTTCATGCATTTTATGACTTTGATGATAAGACTGAGGTATTAGTCACGGAGCAGTGTTTCCAATGTGTTTCCATGCCTCCTTTATGTACACTCCTGTGCAGAAATGCAAACACGTTAAGTACAGAAATGACTCTTTCTGCTCTTATCTGCATTGTTTGTGTGCCCAGTGTAGCCCTGGGAAGGCTGAGAATGAACTATCACACAGAGATAGAGCGCTTTCTGGTTTGCAGCTGCAGCTGCTGTTTACACTGCCCAATGGCTTTCACAAGCTTTTTTCTCTTCCGTATCAATCCAGTGACTTTTCTTGAAAACCTTACCCCAAACACGGAGCTGGTTTGTCTAGCCCTGCAACTTCCCAGAAATCGATAGCCGATTCAATTTTCTCCAGGATTCTAACACAGAAAAGCAGTGACTTGACTATTGAAAAAAGTATGTATGTGTCCTTTTCTCTTGTTGATATAATTAATGATTTTTAAAGAATATTTCAAAAACTCAATCCAGGATTCACCACTCTGGCCAAAGAAAGATTTTGACTATTTTGGACCTTCTAAGAATTGTTTACAGAGCCCCTTATTATCTAAGGAAGTACATTTTTTTGGCCAGGGAGGTATATTTTGCCAAATTAAAATGAACAACATCTAAGTAGGTAATGGGTTCAGCAGCTACTTCACAATTTGTTCTTGGCAAGACCACCAAGGATTCTGGGGCTCTGTAACACCCTGGGAAAGAATGCAGGATGCAGCAGGGAAACAGATTACAGCTCCCTCCAACGAAGAGAGGAAGGTTTCTTCCCTGTAGCCAATGTTTGTATTTGTTCCTGCAGATCTTGAGAAACAACGAACAAAGACTTCCAGTGGCAGTTTTGAAAATACATTCATAACTTCATTTTCCCCTGGTGAGGGAAGAGGAAAGGAAGGCAGTAAGATTAACTTATACATAAAAATGTACATAAGAATGTAAGGAAAAAAATGCATACCTCTTGCATAATTCCTATTTATATATCTTATAACTGAATTATAAAGGTAACCACTGGCAACGACACACATTATATAAAAGCAGGGTAAGGGGAGAGGGAAAAAATTAATTTGCTTTTATATGCAGACATGTGCACACATGCACAGAGGTTATACTCAAAATCTTAGTGAACTTTTAAGTTTTAATAATTTCAGAAGTATAAATGTTACAAACTTAAAAAAAATCATTTCAGGGTTTAATTATTTGTTTCTTTCACACTTACTTAGTTTTGTGAATGCCAAATAATGCATTTTTAAATTCTACCTCTTTGTTTTCAATCAGCATTTGCCATCATCTATATCTGTAAACTAAGCAAAGGTAAAAATACACATAGCAAAGAGTCTTGATGCTGCAGCCGAATTTGCAACTTCCTTCTTCCAGTATCCGGTTCTTGTTACTTGTCTCTCAACCCGCTTTTCTGGGCTGGTTGTGGTTCTTTACCTTGTTGGATGACCCAAAAGAAGTTATTTCTGAAGAACTAGCCACAGTGGTAACAATCACAGTAATAGAAGGAAGGCCCCAGAAAACTCAGCAGCAACTTCATTCATGCTCCATCAGCAGCAGAAGTCATCCAAACATTAACTCCTGCTTTGCCCTTGAGGTCAGTGGTATGAGGAACTCAAAATGGTTCAGTGGGATTTTCAACTTCCAGTCGAATAGAGCCATTTTTTTGGGAAACCTTGTAACTCCAGACAGAAAATATGTTCCCTTCCCAGGCTTTGAAGCTGAATCAGTCAAAGGGAGAGATAAAGTGGGAGAAATCTGTTTATTGCTTACAAGCAGTTGTCCACTTCTGCTTGCCTGTGTCTCTCACGACCCGGTTGCAAAAAGGGTCCCCACCCAAACTCTCTAGTCCAGATATACCCTTGCTCCCCACCCCTGTTGTAATCACCTAGTGATATGGAGATGCATTAAGGCCAGGCAAGAGATTCTGGAAATACTGAAGTTTTACCCACAGACCTAAACTCATTAATGCAACAGAGATAAAAATTACAGGGATGGGAAACAAATTTTCAGTGTGTGCATCATTGAGATTAATAGGGAAAGGGGCTACCTGACGCTGGTGCCCTTAGACTCATGTGTTCTGGCTTTTGTAGGAACAGAATCATGTATGAGTTGCTGTTGCTATCAGTTGCTGTCTGAACATCCACAGCATCTTGTCAGATGGCACCTCAGACTTACAAGTTTCTGTTTGCACATTTGGGCTGTGTTGTCCTCCTAGTAGGTAATGGACTGTTTCTCCAATGGACCACTGTGCCATTCCATCAGAACAGTGGCTTCTGGATGACGAGATACGTGATAAGACTAGTGAGTCTCGTGGATATGAGTCGCTGCTTTTATAAAATGAGCTTCTTGGTCAGAAGCCATATTATGTGGGATATCAATATAGAGAGTAAGGAATTCATAAATACACAGGTGGTGATGCTGGCAGAAACATTGTGGAGGAGTAAATACAATTCATAGCAAAGCAAATATATTTCCTAAAGAAAAATTTCTCCCTCTGAGGATGGCAGTGGTTGGTCCAATATAATTATTCTGCCACTGAGCAGCTCACTAGTCCCACTGGGAAGTGGTGCTGTATCAGTGGCTCAGCTTCAGTCTGTCATAATTGGTTGGTTAACCATTCAGCCGTGGCATTTGCCATATCGACTTTGTGGGGAAAAAAAATCTGGTGCTGTTTAGACTCCATCCTTATTCTAGTGATTTTATTTATGAGTCCAATGACCGAGCATTCGAATGACTAAGAAAAGAGGCAACCACAGAATAGATTGTATCCAAATATTATTGAAGACCCTCTCTGGGATGCTTTCATGAGCATTCATATAACTTTACCTAGACTTCTGTGCCACCAAGCCTCCTATCTTATTCCATTCAAGTATGTAATTAACTCTCTTATCCATTAGTCTTTGCTCAGTAAAGTCAGGCCATTGTCTTTTCAAAATAAAGTTAAAAACAGGGTACACTTCTTAAATGTCTACACTGAGAGGACTTTGTTCCTCACTGTCTTTCTATGCAATCCTATAAAGAGCTGTAATGAAGTTGTATTTCACTTCAGACTGGTGGAAGCCTGTCACGCAGAACTATCCTCAAACCAAACCAGAGTTTTTTCTGCTCCAGATAACTGATCATAGGAACTACTGCACATGAACCCATATGTCAGAGTCAATGGGAGAGTGACGGTAATGATGTTTCAGGAGTCTGAGTCACTTGGTTACACAATTTACTTGTTTCTGCATGACCTATTTGAACATTATTTTATATCTATCACTTCTAACTGATGATAGATGACTCAGGGCATGCTCAGCTTTATGGTTGGAATAAGATAACATCCAGTTCGTGATGGAAAACATAGGTAACACGGTCAATTTATGTCCTATAGTGAGTCACTCTATCATTCTTGGGGAGAAAAACAAGCCAGAAACTATTTATTAACAGGAAAACAGTTAACTAGGAAACACAGTACTTAAAAAATATGGCCCTAGGGATATATGCTATCACACACCTAGCAGGGCTTGCCAGAGTTGCTATGGAGCTCTCATGGAATTTGCTGGTTCAGATTCCAAATGGCAAAATAGCATGTACTTCAGGCTAAACCAATGACAGCACTTTTTCTTCTTTTGGGCTCCATTCAAAAGTGGTAGCTTTAGGTGTTACCTGGCAAGTGGTTTAGAGTGCCCTAAAATGTGGTAAATGTTGCCTTTAGAAGTCAGAGTCCCACCAAGAAGCCTGGTCCTTCATATGGTGGTAGTGTGAGGAACCGTGAGGTTTTTTCATTCTGGGTGGGATATTGTGACCTGCCCAGTACATCCCACTGGACCCCTAGAAAATCCACCAAGCTCCCTGAATTTCAATGAGAATTTTCTCCATCCTTTGGTAACACATGTGTCTTAACAAAACACTTGGCATGATGTCATGAATATAATGGACAAATATGATATCTGGTGTAGTTCCCTGTGGAACCTATTATGACAGACAGTGAAAGAGTTGATATAGACTTGAGGTAAGAGTATAAAAATGTGCTAAACAGCTGGATGCTGAATACTAGGGGCTGAGTTGATTTACTCTAATGAAGATACTATATCTGGAACAGCAATTGAAATTAGAGTCACCATCTGTTTAATTTCATGACCGTCAACTGATATTCTATAAGATCTACATATCATCTGCACAAAACAAAAGGGTGAGTTAGATGGGAATGTGATTTTAAAATCTTCACCCTGCATCTTTCATACATTTTATGGTGGCAATAATCTCTGCAATTGCCCATGATTTGGCATTAATTCTTATTTACTCTTTTGGTAGAGACGAGCACTTCCTCAGCTCCTACTTTCCCCATCCTACTGTCGTGGTTCTTTTCTGACCTATATATAGGTCAGAAAGTTGATATAGAGACTATACATTCAGTAACTGGAATAATAATCACAGGATGGCAGAAGGACATTGACCAAAAGTCCATTTATTGTCTAATCACAGTAAGACCAAACTCTGACTGTGGTGTTAAGAAGTCTCCCATGTTAGTGTCAGTTTGGGACCAAGGTTCAAAAATCTTTTAGAAATCTGGGCCATTCCCATTACTCAGGGTATGGTCATCCTGGTAAGTGACTTCAGATCACTTTATGGAAGACTAAAGGCATATTTACAATACAAGTGTTCTATTGGGAACTTCCTCAAGGAAACTAGCCTTCTCTTTTTTCAGAAGTTTCTGATCTGTGAGCTGGACCAAATTAAGAATTTGAGTTCATTGTAGTGACTCAATTCAGGTCTCTGATTATTACACCCACAGTTTTCATCAAACGTCCAGATCAAGTCTGTATTATAAAAATCATGTAAAATTTTAGTAGGCTGCTCAACTATCAATACCTAGACTTTCGTGGTCAGGCTACTCTGCTCCACCCTCCACCCTTTACGTATTTGCACCTCCTTGTCTCTGTCAGTTTAATGCTGCCACCTGGCTTCTACTGTTTTAAGACCCCCTTCACCCTTTAAAACCAGGCAGTCCATTTCAGTACTATCTCTCACAGTCTTCCCCAGCCTGCAAAGAATAGTCACCACCATGCTTTCCAGAGATGCTCCTATTACCTTCATCAGAATCACTCAAAGCTTTGGTAAAGACTGTATTCTCTGAATTCTCCTCAGGGATACTAACAGCATGTATGTTAGTCTCCCATAATTAATAGTCTCTAACATTCTTATTGCCTTAAATGTTTAGATACACTAGTCTACATTATACTAAGTAAGTGCTGGCACCTCACATTTATTTAACTTTAGTCATTGATATGTTCAGATTTAAGTCATCAGACTGAGTAAACTGTTGGAGTCACTCCTAAGTGCTTGTGGCAGTGCAGTTACTCCAGATTGTCAGGTAAGAAGGAGCTTTCAGTAATCCAGCCTCGTATGTTTTTTTTTTAGCTGTTTTTGTTTTGTTTTGTCTTATTCTACCACAAAGCCCTTAGTTTCACTTTTACCATTCCTCCCTGGTTTCTGTGAATGTAAATTTGGAATATACCGCTTTTGTTTTAGTGTATGTGTCACCTCCTCCTGGATTAGTCTTTGCAGTGATTCCCAGTGTCCTGTGCTCAGCTTCTAATCATGGGCCTGGAAGCCATGAGAGGTGGTGGGGGTGGGTCTTGGATGGAATTAGCATTGCCTTACAAGGAGATACTTCCCTGAGGTAATTGACAGTCATCAGGCAAATCAAGGCTAATGTTTGCAGGGAGGGGGAGATAAGCTGCTTCAGATGGAAAGTAAGGATCAGTAAAACTAGGTAGTTTAAACTGATTCAGATTCATTGGAATCCATTGAAAAATCCCTTTATTCCACTTCTTAGAGTTTGGCTTCTTTCTAATCAATACCCCAATTCTTACCTTGGAAGCAAAGCATTACTACAAGTTACATTTGCCTTGTATATCTGCAATTTAAAAGATCAAATCTCATTTCTGGTTCTGTATTTAGTAGCTCTGTATCTATAAATTACTAAAAAATACATTTAAAAGAGCCATCATAAGACAATTTGGCTTCTCTTCTTGTGCCGTGGGCTTGCCTTCTGTAGGCACCTTATTTCCTGTTTGCCTTTGGTTTCTTTGGACTACCAGTATCCTTTTTCCCACTGATGATGAAGTCATAAAGGCCTTCCAATGACCAAGCTCAGAGTCCCACTTATGAGTCTGTTTCCTGAATTCATGTTATTATATCATATATTATATCAGATAGGGTTTGGTTAGAAAAAAAACCATACTAAGTATAAGCAGGAAAGGATTTAATAGAGGGAATTAGAAACTAACAAAACAATTTGAAAATCCGTGTCGGGGTGGTAGCAAAGATCTATTTCAAGAAATCATGATGTGAGGAATTGCAAGAAAATTGCTGCTTTTTTCCTCAGCTGCCATCAGCATCCATGTGGGTGATCCAAAAGGTAAACACTCAGAAAATGCTGGAAAATCTCCATCTGTTCTTTTGAATTACTACAACTGTATTTGCTGCTGTCTATTCAATAATGATGCTGCCTTCCCTTCTTTGTGTTAGAAGATTCTCCCTGTGTCTCTGGTATTTCTGCACATCTTTACAAATAGAGGCATTGAATGACTTTATTTCAGCCTATCTTTTCAAGGACACTTATACAGCAAATAGCCTTGGAAGACAGAGATGGTGTCTCCTTCCACAGCAAAGACCAGATAGGATTAGTGCTTATTTAAAAAATTCAGGTGCCCTAAACTCAGAGTTCCTCTCCTATAATCTGCCCCACAGTGTGTTCATGTATCACCTGGCCCTTTTTCCTTTGCCTTGTGGGATTTGTGTCCTGCAGACCCAGTTCAAATCCTGATTCTCTAGCTTCTTCATTGCTCTGAATAATGAAGTCCTTCATCTCTGACCCAAGAGATTCATTTCTTCTATCAGCTTCCATAAAACAGTGATAGACTCATTTAATAACTTGAAAGTAGGGTAAAATTTCAGACTTTTCCAGCTGTTGACACTTTCATATCTCATAGGAAGACCTTTGTCTCCTGCAATACAGGAAACTAGCATGGAAACAAGCAAAAATAAATGAATGTCAGTTGCCTGACCCCTCAAAAAAAATTACCCAGCGGCTTTTTTTTTATATTAATTAAAAAATACTTTAGATTTTGTTTTTACTTCATTTTCTCATACCTCATTAATTTTATCTTCAATTTTAAATGCTCATTTATACATTCTCATGCACAATGTCTCATTTATAAATTCATTGAACAATCGAATTCCTACTTTCTACTAGGCTTTGATTTTTAAATTATGAGCAAAAACACATTGTATCAATTCTCTTGGGATTCCCTTTTTTTTCCCTGTGGCTTTAGTTACATGTCATATTTTTAACTTGAAGTATCCTTATTTTCATAAATATCTGAGTGGGATTTCTTAGTACCAAGCTTTGAGGAAGAGAGTTACACAATTTGGGAAAGAATATCTGAGTCTTCTTTGCTTTAATTTCTAGGAGTTGATAAAATAATAATCTGTAGAGGGCTCCATTGCTAAATGGATGCTGCTAACCTGGGATAAACAATGTAAAATGGCATGGATAATGCCCTTCCTGAAAGTTGATATCCTGTTTTTCAGAAAAGTTAGGAATTATTTTAAAGTCTCCATTGTCAATGAGAATACCTAATTGTCTAGGGCTTTTACCTTTGCACCCTCATCTTCCTAAAGCACCATTTCCTTGAATCCTCATCTTGATTCCTGTTGGGTCAAATTCCACTGGCAACAATCCATATATCAGAGACATTATAAACTTTCACATGAATCCAACATTCTCTGCATACTTTCTTAATTGGATCATGGTCATTGGCTACATAGACTTTGGATCCTGGCAAACTGCCATTGGGTTTCTTGGTAATTGCATGTCCCTCTACCACGAATCCGTAAACTAGCATCTTTGTTGTAGTTAAATTAAGAATAGAACTCTATAACCCAAGTCTCCCTCAATATCATTCCCATTTTACCATCTTTTATTGGCTTACAGACTATTCTTGGTTGCCTGAAAAAAGCAAAAATAAAGCAACTTAATCTCTTTACATCCTGATTCTCCTTTACAGAGAGAATAGTTGAATTAATTTTAAAACATACTTTCAAAACTAAAAAGATACATGGGACATCTCATTTTCAGCTGAAATTAATTAGGCAAGTACAAGAGCAGACTATCTAACAGTAATTATATTTCCTAAAGTCAGAAACTTTTTCCTGAAACAGGGGCTAGAGATTACCCACACTGTCCCATTTGATTTTCAGAAGTAAATTGATTTCTTCTAAAGAGTGCTGTGGAATTTCTCCCCTTAGCCTTTGTATACAGATGGTTCCCTTTGTCAAGAAAATCCAGAGTCTGACAGAAGTTAAAGCAGTAAAAACAGATTTTACTCAGAAACTATTGTAATAGAAGAAAAACTCCTCACTGCAGAACTGGGCTTGGTTCTGAACATGGCAAGGAAAAGTAGGAATTTATAGTTAAGGAGCAAGTGAGCGGTTTAGTGAATGGAAAACTACTAGGAGAAAACAAGAGGGGTGGGGGGATTCTGGCTAAATGGGCTTAACAGGATTCTTGCTGAAGGCAGGCCAGGGTGCTCAGACATCGCCTGGGGGATGGTGGGGAATGAGGAATTTGGGCAGATATTGAGAGGGATCAAGGCATCAGAGATGGGGGATTCTGGCTAAAATAACTTACCATGATTCTTGCTAAAAATGAGCTCTTGGCGAGGACATGCCCAAGGACAGAGCCTGGTCCAGCTTAGAAGAACCTGACTATAAAGTTTGGTGCAGGAGAGAATCTTTGTCTTTGTCAGTCCGTCCCTTTGTTCAAGGGAAGGAGAAACATTCTTCAAGGAAAGAAGAGATATTCCTCAAGAAAAAAAGAGACATTCTTCTTTCCTTTGAACTACATGAGAGTCCATTTCTCATTTGGCCCCTTTTTGTTTATTAAGAACCAACTGAAGCATCTGTTGGAACTTAGAGGTGGTGGATATTTGATGGATGGTGCTGGCAGTTAGGCATTTAATGAAGGCAGTTTCTATGAAAAGAAAAACAAACATTGATAGCTGGAAACCCAGTTTCTGAGTTCCAAGTGCAGCCAGTTGAGAAGATTACTCAATGCTGGGCTCGAGGGTCAGTGGCATCCAATGGATTTCCTGGCTTACAGTGGGAATGCCTTTGGTGGTATTGGGTAGTCCAGTAAACTTTCTGAGTTGCCCACATAGCAGCAGGCATTAAGGTTGCCCATATATGGATCTGTTGTGGTGATTCCTTTGAAGTTTATATCAAGTCCTCCAGTTTAAGCTTCTGGGGCTTCAGGAAAAAGGCATCTTTTGTTCTCTGTGATGCCAAGTCCTGGCAATGAGAGGAGAATTAGAAACATGGGTTTGGAGAGTTGTAGCCAGATGCCAGAGGAAACTGGAAGACCCACAGGGTGCACTATAGTTTTTCATTGAAACAATTTCTCTCTATAGTGACCCCCATTTTTTTCTTGTCTACAAAATAAATCTAATATCCTTATATTTGTCCTGATTATTTACATAAATGCAGCAAGAAGGGCGATTGGCCATGTAGGCCTTTTGAGTTTGCTTTGCTCTAACTTTTCATAAGGAATCTCAGACTAGACTTTTAAAAGACACTCAAGGCTAGGAAGCCAAACCAAGAACTCTGAGTTACTGAGAGAACACCCCCCAAAAGAGCCCTGGAATGCTTGGCAGGCAAATTTGAGAACAAAAGCTCAAATTAGAAAGGGTATTCCCTCCTGACTGTCTGAGAGAATGCGAGGGACCTACAACAAGCGAAAATGAAGAGGGGCTGGGGCAGTCTAGTCTCATGAACTCTCAAAACTGACCATCAGTTTCCTCTCTGAACAGGGCTCTACACAGACAGACACTGCTTAGGACGGGAATAAAAACTGATCAGGACCTTGCATGCAAACACTGAATGTATGTGTGGGTGTTTTGAACCACAGTGTTAGTGTTCTTAGTCCTTTCCTTGTGAGCTGGTCAGAGTCCCCAGAATGTTCTCTTCTAAGCTCCTGCCTGGCAGGTAAAAGTCTGGCTAAGAGAGTTCCAGGGGTTCCGTGGAGAAAGAAGGCTGGGAGTTTAGCCAAGCCCGCAGCATGAGTCTAGTTGCTGAGTCCCCTGCTGTCTGTGGGATGCCAGCAGCCTCATTTGTGCCCACTCATCCCCATTCCAAGGACCTTCAGTCTTACCTTTCCCAGGAAATAAGTCCTTTGTCTTCTGTCCAGTGGGTTAGTGGGAAAAAGGAATTACAGATCCAACTGCTTTGCAGTTTCCACTGTTTTCCTCGCGTTTACTGCTCTCCTTTCCCTCCAAAGCCCAGAGGCACATGCTGCCTGATCCTGACTCTTTGGATGATACTCTTCTTTAAATCAGGGGGCTTCTCAGACCTCTCAGGTGACTGCTGCTTAGTGTCCCTTTTTCTCAGGTCTTTTCAGTAAGTTACCACAAATCCACCCATTTTCCAGCTTGCAAAATGCATTGGTATTGGCTTTGTAAAGCCAATTAGTCACGAATTGCGAGGATTATAAATCTGTTACTTTATCCCAATTACACTGCTTAAGATCTGCATGTTCCCCTGAGATCCTCTATTGGTCATTTGAGAGTATCCACCCAGGAGTACATCCCTGAGCTACACAATTTGCAAGCTGCACACTGTGGACTGCCACAGAAGGGTTGTAGGTGCACCACAACCTACAGAGCACGTTAATCTTCAGCGTGACAATGCAGGGCCCAGAATGGCCTCCTGAGTTGCAATAAGGGCCCAGGCAGAGCAAGCCTGAAGGTGTGCCTGAGGTGCCTGTCAGCATGAACACAGAAACATCCAGCTCTGTCTGCTCTACAGGAAGGAAGGAAATCCTGTGCCCCCCAGACATCCGCATCAGCAGCCACTGTGTGTGTGGTCCACTAGCTGCTGCATGTTGAACACCCAAGTGCCCAAAGAGTCCCAGACCAACATCGGGGTGGGATCTACAACTGTTTTCACACACATCTGAGCATTCTGTTCATTTTGCATTTTTAGAGATGTCTAAGCTAGCAGTCAAGTCACAACCCTAGCAATGTTTATGTGTATTCTGCACATCAGAGATTCATTGTTACTTTGAAATTCTTGGTTGGAAAGTTTGAATGAATTTGAAATGTATTACAATTATCCCAAGGATTTTTGTCATTAGGTTGTTAATGAAAGAAAGAATATCTGTAAGATCCTTTAAATATAATTTCAATAGTTTCAAATTTTTAAATCATTTTAAAATGTGTATAAGTGATTTTTCATATATCTATATGACCAAAGATTTTCCTTGATGGTGACTAGCAAGAATTTGAAAAAAACCATCATTGAAAGGTCTCAATAAGGAGCTGTGTATAGACCTTTTAAGCCTAAGCCCTAATTTTTTAGAGTATTTTGTGATAGACACAAGCCCAAGTTTCTCATTAAAGTTTTCAACAGATGTTATTTTCAAGTTTCATATACTTTCATTATCTAAATTTCCCCCCAAACTTTCTACTTAATTTCCTTTCATGTAAAACCTGTACTGAACTTTCACCAAGCTCCATGTAGAAAACTTTGGCTCCCTGCAATTTATCTGCATCTTAGACTGGATCCCCTGGAAACAGATTCTGAGACAGAGAATCCCAGGCTGCAGATTTATGGGGAAATGTTTTCGGGAGGAAGTAAGGAGGAGGCAAGACTGCGGAAGAAGCTGACCCACATGGCAGTTATACCCGAGGCCTCAGCCGATCCCACTGGGGGCTGGGGGACTGGGATTCTCCTGGTTGTCTCATATTGATGCAAGGGTCTGAGCCTGCACACTGCACATCAGCCATTCATTGTGCCTGCTGGGAGGGCAGGCAACCCTGGGTGAGACACACTGTGACAAGCCAAAAGCTCATTTCCCTACCAGCCTGGAGATGGGTAAGTCTGCACTACAGAATCTGCCACACTGGGTGCTCAGGAAGAGCTGCTGAGTTAGAGAAACTGACGTGATTTCTTTAACTTCTGAGCCTTCTATTGAACAACTTTCATTTGGATTATTTTCTTTGGGTCCACTTTTTCTGGAATACTCTGTACCTCCTTATTTTCATCAGCATCATGGACAATAGCACTACATATTTTTCATAGTACTTATTACTCTCTAATATTATAAATTAATTTACATGATGTTCCATGTTTGTGGCTACCATTATAAGGCAAAATCCTGAGGGGCTGTTGACAGCCTCATTCACTGTTGTATCACCAGCACATGCACTTCCTTTCCTTTTTCTTTTTCTTTTTTTTTTTTTTTTACTTTAGGTTCTGCTTCTCAATATCTTTTACTGCTATAAAATGCATTTGGATAGCAATGTCACAAAGCCAATTCTGGTAACTCCCTTGGACATCGAAGGAGTTCACATTTTCTTAAAGGTCACCCCGTGAGCTGTCCTGTCCACAACTGTTTACACTGTAGGGAACATCATTTTTCCTTAATTTCAACCTTTAATTGCTTTAAATTTTAAAAAGTGATTTGTATTATAATTCTATAAAAATAGAATTGTCATATATTCTATACAAAATAAAGTTCCCCATTTCTGTATTTTTCAACTGTGTAATTGCTACCTTCTCTTGAGTATATTTAGAACTGAGGAACACAGACACAGTAATATTTTCCAACTCTTATCTCTTTCAGGATGTTCTCTTTGACAATTTTCTAACTCTCTTAGTAGACCTACAAATTTCCCTTCTTGGTGTTGATAACTTATCTGAAAATGCTATAGTATAATTTATATGTTCTGAGTGGACTTTCTGTTATTAATCTGTTCAGAAATTATTTCGTCTACTTCTGCTGTATCACTGAGATAAATGGTTGCAGAAGTGGGTTTTTTTACCCCGCTATTTTTTAATCAGACCATCAGAGCTAGCTCCTTTCTTCAATTTTAAAATGTTTCCATTTGTCCATTTTTCTCCCCTAATCGTCTGACTGTTTATTAACTTGAAGCTTCCTGTTTCTTGTACAGCCTATACACACTGAACCATTGCAAATTTTATGGAACTTGTGATGCATTTGTGGGACCATTTTTTAAATAATAAGCTCTTAGATACTCCTAATGCAGAAAACACATTTCTTCAGATTGATTGAAGCTATTTCTGTTGGCAAATGAATTACTTCATTTTCTGAATTTTTCTTTAGGTAGTAATGTTCTTGGTCAAATGTCCACAGTTATCACTTACCTACAGTTTTCATTGTCTCCCATCCGCAAGTTGATGATCTTTCATATATATTTCTTTTTCTTGCTCTTATTTTCAGGGCTTTGTCTCCAAGCAATATAATCAGTCACATCCTCACTGCTTCCAAACAGTTTAATTAGATCAAAGTCCCAGATAGTCAAGCACCATTTACAGGAGATGCTACCCTTTACAGTACTCAGTGTTTTAATGTTGATTTTCTGCAAATATATTAATAAAGTCCTTAGAAAGGATCAGCTAGGTTTGTCTCTGTCCTGATTTTGTTTAGATCTTCCCCTTCCCTGTCTATGAGCTTCTCTGGATTTTTTTATATCTCACAGCAGTATTTTACTTTCTAGTATGATGGAGAGTTTCCACTCTTTAAAAAATTGCTCATTAATTGAAAAAGATAATACTTATTCACAGTTATTCCTACTATGTTTCAAGTGTTGTTCCCAGTTTGTAAATCATTCAGTTATATCCTTTAATCTTTTTTATAGCCCTTATTAAACATTACTATGATCTATTTCATAAATGAGAAAATAAAAGTCAAATTGGTTCATCAATTGTCCATCATCAAACTGGCAGTATAGAGGGGAATCAAGTTTCAAATCTTGGCTTGTCTGTAATATTTCACTGCCCAAATGCATGATCTTTAAAACACTGACCTTTTTTCCTCCATTAAAGCCCCAAATCAAAATTCCATTGATCATGTAATTCCTATAACTTCGTGTGAGTCTCTGAATAAAAGCATGCAATGCAGTAATTGCTGGAGATACGTCTTTCTAGTAACTTTGTTCAGGGCAAGTCTTCTCTGTGCTGTAGTGTGATTAGGGGTAGAAAGTGATTTGGGAAGGAATCTTCTGGGGGCAGAACGCTTTCTGAGAAATGTTCCTACATTGCAAGCAAATTTCCCCAAGTAAATAAATTGCTTGCTCTTGGGGCTAAGAACACTCACGTTGAGTAAAGTAAATTGCCTTAGCAGTTCACCATCTCACGTCCTCGGTGTAACAGGTTCTTTGCTGCCACCACCCTTGCTTTTTAAAAAGTCCTGTATTTAAATGTCTATCTTCTAGTTTTCACATATTCAGAACAATTTTCCCAATGTCTTTTTGAAGTCCTGCCTGATATTAACTCATCCAATGTGCCCTGTACAAAGAATATTCTATAAACTCTGATCTCCAATTTCTGGTAAAATAATGACTTCTTCCAAGTTTGACATAAACATTAAAAATAAGGCAGAATAAATAAATCAAACTAAATGATACAGGAAAAAGACATTGGAAATTTTGATTGGGGGTGAGGACTTTGTTAGATTTATCTAGGAGAATTAAATGAAAATTATGCATCATTTTAAAGAGTGAATTATGATATCAGATAGTGATGTTTATTTTAAAGTTATTAGTTAGTACAGTGTGGTAGTGGGTTGAAAAGAACTGAGGAACAGATTAATAGTGTAGATCTAGGAACCAATGTTAGACTCTCAACATAGGATTTAAAATATCACAAATCCATAGGAAAAAGATGTATTATATTTAACATTGTGTTGGGAATATTAACTCTTTTGAGAAAAGAGCTAATTCTCAGTTGGCATTACATCCAAAATATACTGAAACTTGATGGAAAGTTTAAAGGTAACTACAAATATAAAATACATTCAAATTTTAAGATATGGAAGATGAGAACTTTCTAATAAAATCATCATATTCCATATGAAGATAATGATAATGGATGTGCCTACTGCCCAAACATCTAAATCAAACATAGTAATATTTTCTTTACTAATTAAAAGTTTATGTCCTGCTATATATAAATAATTAACATAAGTCAGTAAGTAAATTTATGAATAAATATTTTATAGAAGTCCTATAATTAACTAATAGGTATATAAAAATCCAACTCATTATGAATCGGAGAAATGCAAATAAGAGAATACCAGTGAGCCATAACAGCCTAGAAATTGCTGGCAAGAAAAGTATAGTACTGCCTGTTACCACTTCAACCTCAATTGGCGTCACTAGGGCCCAAGTAATATGGGAAAAAAAAAAAGTGAGGTTAAATGTATTTGCCAAAAAACAGTGAGTGTAGGAAGAAGTAAATACTTCTGGTCCATATAATTTGTGGATCTATGTCTCTGTTGTTGCTTAGGGCAGGCAGAACAAGGGCAGTTCCAGCACAATTGAGTCTTACTTAGGACAAAGAGGCCCCGCATTCAAACACCAAATATCACGCTTTGGAGAGTAAGGGGTGTCTCAGTCTGTTTGGGCTGCTGTAACAGAATATCATAGATTGAATGGCTTATAAACTATCGAAATTTATGTCTCACAGCTCTGAAAGGTGGGAAGTCCAAAAATCAAAGTGCCAGCAGATTCCGTGTCTGTTGAGAGTCTTGCTTCTTGGTTCACAGACAGCACTTTTTTCTCTGTGCCTTCACATGACAGACAAGGCATCTCTCTGGGGTCTCTTCTTAAAAGGGCACTATTCCATTTATGAGGGCTGCACCTTCATGACCTAATCACCTCCCAAAGGCCCCACCTTCAAATACCATCACATTGGGGATTAGGTTTCAACATTTGAATTTTGGGGAATACAGATATTCAGTCTGTAGCATAGTAACTATTTACAGATATTATGTATATCATATGAATATATGTAATATATATAGTCACATTTAGAACTCTAAAAGCAATGACTGCTCTTTTAAGATTTATTGATGATTTATAAGTGCTCCTATTTCAACAATGTACACAAAGTTTAAAAATGTATAGTTTTGGTCAGAACTCAGATATACTAAATATCTTTATATATTACTTATAATTTAAAAATCATATTTAAACTCATGCATGGTAATATAAACATGATTCCAGTTCATGAATTTAATTTTTCTTTCTTAGCTTATTTTCACATTTTAGTTGAGCCACAGAAATACAGAATGAATACACTGTGCATATATTTTTTAAACAGATTATTTTCCCAGGTTGTATTTCTACCAGAATCTTTTGTTCCACGACATTGAATGCATTTTCATAAGGAGTCACTTCCAAATGAAATTTCTTAGATTATAAGCATAATGTTCATGTGTTTGGAAAAAGAAAGAAAAGAAGAAAGAGAGAAATATTTTTCAAAAAAACAGATGAGTATGTTAGCATAGCCAAAGGGCAGCAACATCTGATGTGGTGACAAGCTTTGCATGCTTCATGTATTAATGCAGTTTCCATAGCAGCCACCATCTCACATGATAGTTCAAAATAATTTGTGATTGCCAAGATCTCTTAAAGGGAAACACACCCAACTCTAAAATAATTTTTAAAAATCAACTAAACTTTTCTGACTCTAGATCCTTGACTCAAGCCCAACAAGGAAACTTTTTGGAAGCCACAACCTCCAAATCTCTATTTCCTCATTCATAAAATTAGGGTAAAAATATGTGCCAGGTCTTCTTTACAGAATCAGTGAATGGCATACATGAATGTGCTTTATAAAGTGAAATGTGCTGTACAAATGTGGGACATAATTAGTTTAGTTTACAGAACGATAGACTATTATAACTGGAAGAAATGTTAGATAACCTGGTCCCAGACCCTAGCTTCACAAACGCAGTAGAAAGCCCTAAATTTGTCCACAGGATCACAGTAGGTGAGTGGCAAGGTAATTATGGGCACTCTGCCTGTCCTTCGTCTCCACATCCAGGGCTCTGGGCCTTTCACCCCATCTGTCCCTGGGGCCAGCCCCTGCCCTGTGAGATCCACCACCCCTGCCTTCCTGATCTCTAACCAGTTACTCTACAGGAAAGCACCCCCTCCAGCCTTCAGGCACTGAACTGTGCAGATCTGGCTCCCTACCAATTGTCCATATAGAACCTCAAGTTTATGTTTCTTTATAGCTGAGAGCTTACCGCTCATCCCACACTGAGTCTCAAGCATGCTCTCCTAAGCTCATCAGCCTTTTCAGTGTTTGAGAACGATCTCTGATATACCTGGTGTTTTTAATAGAAATGTCCAGTCTAAAAGGTTCTAGACATTATGTAAATAGAAAAGGGGAGAGAATCTGTCTCCTGAAAGGATTACTGTGATTACTCTTAACTGAAATGATGCCACATTTAAGAGTCCAGTTTAACTGTGTATTGTATATTTTTAGTTTGGAGGCAATTTCATATTCAGACTTCACTTAATCCTCAAACAAATCCTCTTTGAGGGAGGCTACTCCCATTTTTCTGATTAAAAAAACTGATTTTCAGAGCTATAAATTAACCTTCCTATTGTGACAGTAACATTGGAGGTGGGATTCAGGCTTAGGTTTTCTGTTTTGCTTCATTTTTAATAAGCTGCTCTTTCCATTACTCAATGATGTCTACACAATCAGAAATGCTTTTGGCCAGTCTTGGCCTGTGGCTCAGTGTCATGTGCCCGTGTGGCCTGGAATGGAAGAATCCTGACACAGAGACCAAATCCTTACACAAGCTCCTGAAATTTCCTAACCCACTTAAACTTGGCTTTGCTGTTCCTTTCTTTTTCTTCTTCTTTTTTCTGTTTCTTATGACTGTAGTTGCTAACCTCTGTTTCTGTCTTCATCTTGCCTTTCAACTTGACCCCTAGTCTCTCAGCTCTTGGCTTTAATGATGATTACTGATTATGACCATCTTGATTTGATCCTACTTCACCTAGCCTGTCCATGCCTGGTAGATAAAAGCCACTAAAATCTCTGTCACTAACCGTTTACTCTTGACCAAGCCCTAGTTAGTCATTGTTAACAAAGTCACAAGAGGCATCAGGGATGCTATGAGTTTCTCTTCTTTTTTTCAGAACCAGAACTTGTTGAGGGAGAGATGCTCCTCAGGTGTCTTTTGCTGGAGTTCTGTACTCAGAAGATGATTAATCCGTGGGCTAAGTCCAGGAATGCATCTGCATCACCGGGAGCAAGAGCCTCACTGACTTTGGAGAAGCCTGGGGAAGGACTAGGAGGGAAACTGAAACCCAAATGGGTAAAACTACATTGAAGCTAATTGATCTACATGCTCATATGTACAATTTAAAAGAACACTGTTTTCTTGTTCATTTTGTTCTTCTCCCTTGTTATGTAAGCTCCAGGAAGGAGTAATCTTGCTTGTTGTTCACAAATGTATACCTATTATTTAGCAGTGTTTGGCTCTTCGATGTTCAACTATTTATATTCAGAATGAAAAAAATTGACTATGTCATTTGCTAGAAAATATATGAAAGGTAATTAAAGTAGATGTCCTTATTTAGAAATATAACTTCAGTTAATTGTACTCAGTTCAGCTTATCTATAAGATGTTACCATTCTCTTCTTATCCCTGCTTATTTGAAATTAGTTTTGTTTGCTGAAAAATACAAGGAGAGTTGGGGCTGCTGATAGGTAGGGTACAAGTGGAATGATAACATCAGACTTCTCAACTTATGGTTTTTCCATTGCAGAAAATCAGCAAATGGGTTTATTTGCACAGTGATTGTTTCAATTTACAAAAAACATTTGGAAACCAATAAATGCCTAAAGCCCTTGGCTGTAATATGGCTTTATGAAAGAATTACTGACAAATATTTTGCTTTAAATAATTAATTCAAAGAAATGATTTCAATTTCTTTTTAAATTCTTCAGGTAAACTGATTGAACTAAAATTAATCTGAGTGCACCAAAGTTTAAAAATTGAAAGTTTCAACTGAAGTTGAAGAGCAGCACAGGACCGCTGAACATATTCTCATGCCTCCTGATATAATTGCTGCTAAGTCAGACTTTGAGGTCCCTCCTCTTTTGTGAGATCTTTGGATGGCAGGTGCTGAAGATTTTCTAGATTATTAGTTTGAATGTCTAAAGACTATTTAGATGATTGAGAGATAGATAGATATTAATTCATTCTCATTGCAAAATAAGAATAGTTTGCCTTGTTTTGTACTTGGAAGGTAAGCTGTGAGCTGGTCACCCCTTGATGCAACTATGCATGTGCTAGTGTTTTACACGTGGTAGAAGTCAATAAATAATTAATGATAAGTATTTTAATTCCTTGCAATACATACAGTTTCTTGTAATAGATAGTGCCCTGACTTTTTTAGAATATAGTACAAATATTGGCATCCTTATACTATAAAACATTTTAATGATCTTTACTTTGCAAATCACTTTTTAATTTTATGTCTGCATCCACAAACTGCTGCCCCCACCCCTCTCGACCTTCCCATACCCCATCCTTCCTCAACCATTAACCCTTATTTGTCAGGAAGATCTTATACTCATATACCTCTTATAAAAAAATACTTGAATTTTAGAAATGGAAGGATCTTCTGGAGATCATTAACCCCAAACTACAATATTACACATTAGGATTTTAGGTCACTCAACTGGTAGGCAGAAAAGTCCCTGACAACTAGTTGTCAATCCATTTTCTTCTAAGACAGCAATTTTTAATTTATTTGTTCTTGGTATGTTTTCCCCTTTCTGAAAAGAATACATCGGGAATACAATGTTGAACAAATTTCACAAGTAACTTTTACCTTATCTAGTTGTTCTGATGCATATTCTTGCCCAAAAGTGCAATCATTAAGAGAAATCACATCAACTCTGTCAAGCCACAAGACAGGAATAGTTACTCAAATAAGGTTTGCATGTCATGGAAAATCACTCAAACATTAACAATAAGTCCAAGAATGCTTTGGCAAAGAGTGTAGGATTTAAATCTGCAGCCATTCAGAACACATGGCAAAGAACCAGTCATTTGATACTCAATTCCTTGGACTTTACATGGTTCTAATTAATGCTACCTCCTGGACTCAATTCTTCATGTAGTCAGACAAACTTCCCTCTTCAGGCAATAACATTTCCCAAGGGAGAGATACCTTTCCATCTAACTCTAAACATGAGGAGTGTCCAATAAAGACTTCATTGACCCTGAAGAGTAGTGGTAAAGGGTGTGGGCCCTGAATCCTATGTCCCTCTTACTGGCTTTGTAACTTGGTTAAGTTACTTATTTTCTGATCCTTAGTTTCCTTATCTTTAACATGGAACAAATAATACTGCAAGCAATAATAAAGTATTTCAGGCAAAGTGCTTAGAGATGACCTGACACAGAGGGAGGGGCACTCAATAAATGTTAGGCATTATGATTAATTCATTGGAAATTTCTGTCATAGATATGAAACAAATGGCAGAAAAAAGAATTCATTAATTCCCAGAAAAAAAAAATGACAGTTTTTACAAGCACAGCCTCTATCTGAGTTCCAGTCACTGCCCAGTTGTATGATCTTAGCCAAGAAGGCTAATCTTCCTGTTTCTGTTTCCTTGTATTTAAAATAAGTATCATGGTACTTGAGACTATGTGGCATGTTATGAGGTTTCAATGAGTCACTGTATATAAGATGCTAGTTACTAAATTGGCCTGTAGTTAGCAAGTTGTAAACATTTACTATTATTCTGGAGTCTATGTATGTAGAAAGATATAGTTACTCCACTCCACAGTAATTGGAATTACTCCAATCCACAGATTTACTTGAACATGACATAAAAAGCTGTGCCATCCGTTTTCATTATTCCTTGAACCAAAATATCTTATATTTTTATCGTACCCAATAGCTATTACTCTCTGACAGGAAATGTGTGACATGAGAATACCTATAAATCACACCTTTTTTTTTCAGAGTCTATTGTTAAATTATTTTCCAGAATTGTGTTAGATTAGTTGAATAACACACCCTCACTCCCCACCACCAAATTCCCAACCAGGTTCTCTGTGAATTTGGGTGTTTGTAAGTATAAAATAATTAACTAAATTACAGAAGAGTATAGATGTCAATTTTTTTATTACACAAACAAGAGTTTTATTATACAACCAGGCATAGTGTTTGAGAAATCCAAAATTTCTTACAACAAAGTTATGATAAAGTTATAATACCAACACCTGGGACCTAAAGGAACAGGGAGTTGTTACTATCATGAAGATCAGAATAAAAATGAGAAAAGAAACCCACCATCACTCAGAACTCTAGTTTTACCAGCCCTTAAACTTTTCTCCCAGGACACCTTAATTTTTGTTTCTTAGGCTGTATCCTGTATAATGTGTGTATGTGTGTATATGCAGAATAAATAACTATACCTATATCTTAAGGAAAAGTTTAAAAGAAAAAAATATAGCCCCACTACAAGACATTTTTCTATTGTCCTCCTGTTTGCTTTGTTACAATAGTAAAATAAAAAAATATATACATATGGCTTCATATCATAATTTTTACACTTAAAATGCTGTATTTCACATGATCTCATTTGGTAAATACTAGGAAAGATGTCCCCAGTCTTTGTGTAAATCTTGGCCTTTTCCAGTTATTTTATTAATTTTCCGACGTAACTATTCCTGAGAGGAAAAGAGGGCTATTCTTTTAAATATACTGAGTCCCTAACACCTCAGAAATTATTCAAACCCTTTCCTCTAGGAGTGACAGAGAATCTGAGGCCTCATGTTCACACTATATTAGAGGTAGGCAAGGTGGCAAAAAAATTGAAAGCAAGAAAATAAGACTAGCAAGCAGGCAATAGGAATAAGAATTTCCTACTTTCATTGCTGCCTAAGCCATGTTCTACCCAGAATCTCTCCATGCTAGTCCAAAGAAACAGGAATTTTATTTTCTCTTCCAAAATGAAGACAAAACACTGCCATGGTTTGTAGTGACTCCTAAGTGACACATACAGTCTGCGCCATCCTACTCACTGCCAGTGCATTTGGTGTCACATGGGGACCTATACACCCAGGGGGCCATCTCTTTTCATAGCATCCCTTTTTTTCTAGAGCAGTGTAGCAGAAGAATAATTACTTCTGTGACCAATCACAAAATCATCTCTATATGTAGAACCACAGGCTACTCTTCCAAGAAGAGAGAATCTGCTAAAAAACAATGGTACATTAGCTCTGTTTGGGAACAGCAGGTTGCCTGTTGATGGTGCTGTATTAGTGCCAGTGGGAAGCAGGTCTTAATTCTCATGAGGATTCTGTTTGTTCTGCAGTTGTCCAAACCTTGCCTGGAGTGCTCATGTGCCAAAAGGAAATGAACCTCATAAGCTCTTCCAGGCCTCATAATGGGTGGAAAGTTGCTAGACCTAGACTTCCAAGAGTGTCAGGATGGATGGGACTCAGGGAATCTCCGTGTGATCCCCAGGGACACATATACACCCAGACAAGGAGTCATCTGTGACGGTAAGAAGTCAGAACTGCCCGGCCCAGGGACTAGGAAAAGCTTCCCAAAAGAAACTACGTGTCAGCTGCCATCCAAAGGGGACCCGACCCTCTAGGTCACCTTGTCACTGGAAGTGGCGTTTGACCACCTTCAGAGCCCACCAGCCTGCCGCTGCTTCTCCCGCTGGGATGTCACGGGAGAATTTGTGCAGCTCTGTGGAAACATCTTGTTTTTTTCCTCCTCTTGTTTCTGCCTATTTTTCAGAGTCAAAGAGACTCCCACAGAATATGTATCTTTTTTAAAGGCTTTGCAAGACTCCTTTTCTTGTTCTCCTTCTTGGCATCAATACCAGAAATTTCTGGAGTGTACAGATGGTCCTCTTCTCCTTGAAGGTGTGACAGAATTGCTCTCTCCAGCAGGAAGGAGAGATCAGAGGCTCACTGGAGGGAGACCAACAAATGTAGGGTCACTCTGAGGATGACCAGGGAGTGGCTTCTGCCTGCTAATGACCTTTCCCCTCCAACAATCTAGGATATTTGACTCACCCTCTGGGAGCCAGTACAGAGCCAGAAGCGTAAAAAGCCCTCTTCCCTCCTCAGCAGACAGCTCTCCATGTACATGGAGCCCATGCTGAGTATATCATGGTGGAAAACTCTCCCCTCCTTTCAGTGAGAGATGGGAGGACATGAAAGCCACTTCCTGGGTGGAGAATTTTAAATAGATTTTAAAAGAGAAGATATAAATGATAGGTAACATCAAAGGAAAACGTTATTGTTGACAGCTAGACACACTCTATGGGAGATTTTCTACTCTGGAAAAATAACTGCACCCAGATTGTATATCCATTCTTTTCAGAGTAAAGAGAGGGACAAGTTGAGGGAAGCCTCAAAAAATGAAAAACCATAGGAACAGATTATCACTGTGTGTCATGTGATTGTCACTGGATATTTTATACCATGTGAACCAGATACTGCCAAACATTCCAGTGTAGGTGTGTGGACTCACCCACATGCTCATGACTAGAATGAAACACACACACACACACACACACACACACTCTGATCATCCCCTTGGGACAATCAGTGGAAGAGCCTATGGTACAGTGAAGCCACAGGGTACATCCCTCGCCTCCTACTTCATGTTTCCAGGGTGGCTTTTGGGCCACTGTAGCTCAGACACTGTTGACTGCAGCACTTTTTAAGACAGAGAAGGCAGTATGTGAACCTGGAATATGTGACCCTAGGCTCCTATTACTCATTGTTTACTTCTGTTTTTTACAGGTCAAAAAGTTTGAAGAAAGAACTCTTAGATCTCCTAACCCTTACTCTTCAAATTCACTGCAGCCTTAGAAGAAAAGGAGAATGGCCTGTGTTGAAAGAGAAGATAATGCCATGAGAGGTTTAAAATGCCCATCTGATCAACCCATCTCTACCTTTCCAAACATACCACACAGTGTACAACAAAAGATCCCAAACTCAGGACAAGTTGAATTAAATTTCTGAGAAATAGATAAAAAGTTTAAGTGATTTTAAAAAATTAACTTTGAGTAGAGGGTGTGGTAGCTAGAAGTGTCATGGGGACTCATTAAAATTTTCTTTCCTGCAGGAAAAAGTTAAATTGCTAAATAAGAAATTAAAAATTAAAGCAAGACAAATTGATAAAAGGTCCATCCTTTATCACATTTCCTTAAAATTTTCAGAGCTGAAAATGGCAACTTGCGTCCCTCCAGATAACTTGAGGAAAGTCACATCCCAGAGAAGTGAACTAATTTGCCCAAGGTAGCACTGCAGGTACAGCTAAGTCTGAGACTCACCTCTTTGGACTCCCAGCCTTCTCCATTGCCCCCTACTGACAATGTGGAAAAGCAGTTTATCACGACTTTTAAAAAGAATATTTTAAGTCACTGGTGCAATAAGCCCACAATATATAATTTCCATATTAGCCTGCCTGGGGGTCTGGATCCTATCACACACCACTGTGTGCTTTTCATGGGCTCCAGAAAGTCCTTTCAGAAGAAGACAACCTTCTGAGGATGATATGATCACCAGACAATAACAAAGACATAAGTAGATTTCCCTCACCAGAATTTTGCAACAGCCATGACTAAATGATTAATCTAGACATGCCTAAAATTCTCCAGTGGAAAATGGTGCTACATAATTTGCTAGTGAATCTTCCTTGTGGAGGAAAGTATGGGATATTAAAAAGAAGTTTGACTAAGACAAATAGCTTGATATAAATGTTTTATTTACATCTTTGAGTAATCCTGTTTTCATATTTCTGTACAACATGATTGATAGTAAAAAAGGAACATTATGATGTCTAGTGAATAGAGCCTGAAAAAATGCTTGTTCTTTTCAAACTAGGTTGGTGTCTGTCATATACCCAATTTGTTCTACTTCATGATGTGGGGGTGGGTCAGAGTTGTGCTACTAAGGCTTAGTCCTTAAGCACAAAATTTAAGCAGGAATATTTTCAAATAAGAGGAATGATTTTTACTTCTCATTAAGGAATTCAATATGATAATTAACTTAAAACACATTTTTTAAAACACGTATTTTATATTTTTTAGAAAAGATTTATATTACATTTACACTGCATATTTCCTACATTGTCCCCCGGTCCCCTTTTCATCAAACAGAGAAACTACCCACTTTCCTCCTGAAGAGGGTCATTTCCCAGGCTAGGAGATGTGGATTCCAGGGGTCCTGGGAGTTTTCATTCGGGCAGCTGTTTACTTGAATTCGCCTGGAGAATAAGAGCCATAACTGGTGAAGATTTAAGGTTCAAGATCAAGGATGTATCAAGTTTCAGCAAGAGATTCAGAGCTGGAGATGGGAGATAAAACTAAGAATAAGTGCTTAGCAGAGTTTGGGATGAAGTAAAAAGGGAAAAGCCAGATGAACAGGCTAGGTATAACTGCCTCTGCTGGGAGATTGGTCTGACAGCCATTGTTAATGACTAGCGACTCACTATTTATCAATAGCTAAGACTGATTTAACGGTCCACTCCTTTCTTCAATCTCTCACTACCAAGTGTGATATTTCCAAGACTTCCTATCAGCAACTTCTGAAAATTTGCTACATCTTCCAGTATATGCTAGAGATAGGAAAGTTGCTCTCACAACTTGTGTCTAAATACTGCCTGCTTTATGAGTGGTGTGGGCTACCCATTTTAGTACATTCAATCTGTTGCTTTCATCTGCAAAGCAGGGCTTGAAAACAACTATTCTACCTGGTTGTTTTGAAGATTAATAAAATAATGTATATACTACTGACATAGGGTGTGACAGAGATAAGTGCTCAATAAATGATAAGGACTGCTACCAACCACTACATTATACTTTTTTCTGGAAGTGGGCGTGTCATGATTCCAGTACATTCTGTAACATAAATGCTGACTTCCTCTCTGGGATTGCTGGTAGAGGTGGCAAGGATATGGATGTAAGGCAGAGAGATCAGACTCCCTGGGAAAAAAAGGAATCATCAGAAATCTGGGTTCATGGATGTGTACAATCTCTATGATTTTTAATGGGCAGAGAAAGTGGTTTCTAAGTCAACCAGGAATTTTAAAAAGTCTTTGTCTGAAGAATGGTATGCCCAAACCTTCAAAATTTGCTATGACAATGCTATCTTATTTCATGTTTACTAGATTATCTACCAAGAAAAAAAAAATACAGTACTTGACATGTAGTAAGTATCCAGGAAATATTTGTTAAAGGAGTAGACATCTTCAAAGAAAGTAAGTTTTACTTATTTACAGGCAAAACTATACTGCAGCTCTCCGTTGTGCCTCTTCTAATGGTACATTGGTTCTCTGTGACCAAGCTGACTCTTGAAATTATCCTTGTCTTGTTTTGTTCTCAAGATTTTAAATGAGGAAGTACAGCTTTGTATTTAAGAGCTCCTGGAACCACGTAGGACTGGTTCCAAAACTAGCACCACCACTTTTTAGTGGGCTCTAAACAATATCATTATCAAGCACATGCCTGCTTTCCTGACCTAATATATGCACTCAATGTGTTGTTATTATTATGGAAAACAAATGTGGATAAAAATGAGGGTTCCTGTGGCCAGGATTCTCACCTGGCCCTGGTTGGCTGGCTCACTACACACATGTGGGCAATACGTTGCTATAAAGAGCCCTGCCCAGTGCTCCAGACAACACGGTGGCACGGCTGCAAGGCTGCAAGAGAGCAGAGCAGAGGACAGAGGCCCAGAGGTAGAGACCGGCTTCCTGCATGAAGACTCACTCTGAATGGATGAGATTTTAGTGATTGATCTGCCACTGTGGAAATAAAGTTGGGTATAACCCTTTTACCCCAAGAACGTTCTACTGTCATTTTCTTTGGTCACACTGAATCCATAGTGAACTTGCCTGGGGCTGAAACCCATTGGCAAGACAACAAAAATGGCTGCAGAGTAGAGAGATGTATTTTATTAGCCTACTCTAGCATCCACTTGAAAAATTCTCTCAGTTGATAAAGCATCCTTTCAAATGTCTCAACAATCATTTGAAATTTTGTACAATCCACCATGTCCTTAGACCATGATTACACTTATGTTATTTGTAGTATTTTGTCTGATAATGCCAAGTATGAAAGTAACTTGGAAAAGTTCCATACTGTCGTTATCAGAACTTCCATTTAACAGTCACTGACTAAAAATATCATATTTTCTTTCCTAAAGCTTTGGTCAAAAGCTATAAATTTTCATGAGGCCTGACTTACTTCACTTCTCAGTTCCTGTTTTAAAGACTGTATTTAAGAAATCATGACATTTCATTTTTATATCACTGATATATACCAGCCAAAGTAGTTTGTTATATTTTCCCTATGATGTTTGAATATCACTATGGTTTAAATGTTTCATCACCACCACATTAAGAAAATTGGCAAGCTATGGGATTTTCATGTGATTTGTTGTCATGGTTATAGCTACAGGATGTCCCACCTATTTTGATTTGTCTCCAGTTTATCTTAAGAGTTGCATAATGTAATAGTACAATTGTGTCTCAAACACCAATTATGTCCATATAGAGATCTAAAGATTCTGAGCCAACATTAATTTTCTGAAGTCAATTTATTTCAAAGTAATAATTAGAAAATGTGACCAATATTCTAACAAGAAGCAAATGAGATATATTTATTTCCAGCATATACAGAAAGACAAAAACTGCATGATCTCTGAGGATAAAATGAGAGTTCCTATGGCCAGGATTCTCACCTGGCCCTGGTTGACTAGCTCACTGCACACCTGTGGGCAATACATGGCTGTTGACTCTATATAAAGAGCTCTGCCCAGTGCTCTGGGCATGACATGGTGGCATGGCTGCAAGGCTGCAGGACAGCAAAGCAGATCAGAGGCTGGAGTGGTGGCAGCACCGAGGACAGAGGCCCAGAGGATGGTTGTGTGGGATGACTGCGCAGAGAGGCCCAGAGGACAGTTCTGTGGGACAATTGTGCAGAGAGGTCCAGAGAATGGCTGTGTGGGATGGCTGTGCAGGCAGAGAGGCCCAGAGGACAGCTGTGCAGACAGAGGGGCCCAGAGGCAGAGACCAGCTTGCTGCATGCAGGCTCACTCTGAGTGAATGGGATTCTAGTGACTGACCTGCCACCTGGAAATAAAGTTGGGTATAACCCTTTCACCCCAAGAACATTTTGCTGTCAATTTCTTTGGTCACATTGAATCCATAGCGAACTTGCCCGGGGCTGAAACCCATTGGCAAGACAATCTCACATGCAGAATATAAAAAAGTTGAGCTCGTAGTAATAGAGAGTAAATGATGGTCATCAGGTGCTGGGGGTTGGGGAAAATGGTGAGATGTTGATGAAAAGGCATAAACTTTCAGCTGTAAGATGACTAAATTCTGGAGACCTAATGTATTAGCATAGTAATTATGGTCAATAATAAATCATGTACTTAGTACTTGTTAATAGATGAGATCTCAAGTGTTCCTATCACACACAAAAAACTGGTAACTATGAAAGGTGAGGGATATGTTAATTAGCTTGATTGTGGTAATCAATTCCCATAGTATACCTACATCAAAGCATCACATTGTACACCTTAAATAGATACCATTTTTATTTGTCAATAATACCTCAATAAAGTTGGAAAAGAGATGTATTTATTTCTGCTGTATCCTATTTTGTTCCTCATAATAACCAAATAATGAAGAAGTCTATAATATAAATTTTATATTGACAAACGCCATTTATATAATTGTCTAAACAATAACAATATCATATACTGCAATGATTAGGGTGTCCTAATCATGAAAATATTGGCTTTAAGAGAGCAAATGAAATGATTGATCTATTACACTTAAATACTGAATCCAGTAAGTGTCTCTGAGATGCCTCTGCAGCTCAGTAATCAACTTGCAGGTATCAGCACCTGAAAAGCTTGACAGTGTATCTGTTGGGCCCCTGAGGAGGAGCCCAGCTTCCACTCCATTTCTTTCAGGTGATACCTAGTTTCCCTTTTCCTCCAAGGCAAGGACTTAATTGACTGCATCTGGTAGAGATGCGGTGGAGTGGAATCACAGACAGGAAAGGGGAAGAGGACCACACTGTGCTGAAAACTGTTTCGACAGCTCTTTCAACAAACCCAGGAGGAAGGGAGGGAGGGGGCCTTCCGCCCCACAAGGGAAAAGGGCATTGCTATTCTACTGCACATAGACAACAGCAAGGTAAAAAAAACTGTTTATTGATTTTTTTTCTTGGCTTTTTGATTGTTTAATTGCATAAACTGAAGGACACAAACCCATGGACCCCTATGCCAGTCTTTCAGGAAACCACTTTTTTTGTTTGACATAAGCTAGTAGTTGATATGCATAAAAAAGGAAAAGAATTGACTATCGTTTGCTTCTGAAGTTGATCCACTTGGGTCCTCATGGAGGAGCCTGACCAGCAAGCAGTTAGGCCCTAGAAAAAGCTCCTGGTGCCCAAACTCCCTCAGGACTGGCTTGTGACTGAAAATAAACTGATACAGACAGCATTTTTAAAGACAAAATTAAGCACAGTTCCTCATGGGAGTCAGTTCCTTATAGTGTATTGAGAGGTTCAAATTTCTCCTCAAGACTTGGCTTTTTGTATTACTGGATAAATAAAACCTCAGTTAAATGCTAGTCTCTCCTGTAATACCTGTAATTCAAGTGTTCCGCTTTATTTACCAATCAGTTCAACTGTCCTGTTACAAAGTGTCCCTTATGCCTCCTTTTTAAATGAGAAGTTCCATTAATAGGGTTTGAGCACTATTCCCACTGACAGCTGTAATAGTTGTCTCCCTAACTTTTACTAGTACAAAGTCAGGGGTCACCTTTTGCAGTTTAATTTTATGACTACATATTTTGAATACAGGGTTATTAATTTAATGGTCAACATATATTTAATGAACATCTATTATGTGTAAGAAATGTCTATAAATTGTTCTATCTCAGTATCAGTAAGAAAATAGAAAGTTCACATTATTCTAATATTAATCCCAAGTATCATAATTAATAAAATAAATATCTCATAATAATCAGGTCATTTTTTGTTACTGATTGCTCATATTGTGCACCTACTCCTCTTGATTGTTCCCTATGACTGAGTTGCTAGTATTAGATCCCTTTTACTATACCTTTGTTTTGCTTCTACATATATTCCATGGTAGCAGTTTTAATTGTAAAGTTTTAAATATCAAATCTTGAAGCCTGACTTTCACTTTTGAATATTTCAAAAAATTGAATTATCTTATCTCTTTTTTATGGTCCTTTAATGAATATTTTATTATGGTCTTTAAACTATACATGCTCATGATAAAACAAAAAAGCAAAAGTAATTAATACAGAAGGAAGAAAATGGTCTCACCTGCACAGCAACTTTGTCTCTGAAAATATCCACTATTAACTGTCCCATATAGACTTTTGAAGAAAATATTTATGAATATATATATGGATATTGTAGGAGGAGAAAAAATTCTCAACATTCTTAGGGTCCCTTCTGGGTCTGGAAATTAAATTGATAAAAACAGATAAACAGGAGAAAAGCATACAACTTGACTTAATATAAGCTTCCTGTGACATAAAAGCCTCCCTAAGGAAATGAAGACCCAAAGAAATATTTAGACCTGAGTGTTTTACGCTAGGTTTGATGAAGAGTGCCCAGCAGTAGAGGAATCCTACAGGTGAAGCAGCTCTGCCATGAATGAAGGGGGCGGCGTGGAATCCAGCAAGCCTCTTGGCTGGGCTTCTTCTGAGCATCCCTTTTCTTCAGAGATAAGGCTGCTCCATTCCTCTGGGAATAGGGACGCACCTCTCACATCAAAGTTTCACATCCTGTTTCAGAGGAGGGTGATGGAGGGGAAGTGAGAAAGAGCCGTCCACTTCTGCCATTTTCTCAAAATCATTTGGTAGGATGTTCAGTATGTCAAGGTGTCATTTTCTGGAATAGCTTGTTAGTATATATGTATGTGTGTGTGTCCACCATGGTCACCTATCCTTATTAACACATAAACAACTACTGTATTAACTGCCTTCTACAAAAATGATTTTTACTTAACCAATCCCCTACAAGTGAATAGGCAGTTGCTTTCATTGTTGTGGTAATACCAACCATATCGTAGTAAACAACTTTGTATCTTTGCATATTTGTGCAAATTCCTAGCAGCGGATTATCTTAGCCAAGTTTTATGTGCAATTTAAAATGTAATAGAGATTGCTAAATTAGTGTCTACAAAAGTTGAAACAACTTACCCTTCTACCACGACTGTATGAGAGAGCCTATTTAACCACACTCTCTTCAGCACCGGGTCTAATCAAACGAAGTTTTGCCACTGTCATAGATTTTTTAAAAAAACATTCTGCATTGTTTTCACATTCCTGTTTTCCTTCAATTTACTCAACAAAGTTTAAACAACTAGAATCAATGGCTAAAGTAAATTAGAATGGCCCTGAAGCTTTCCTTTACTGTTAATCTTTAAGAAAGAGGCAAAGTGCTGACAGGGAGGAAGGAGACCGTGTTGGATTTGACTACATTCAGGTCAGAAAATATTCAAGGCACGTAGAATGTGGAAAGAAGCTCTAAAAAAATGAGCTTGTCTTTTATTCCACAAATGTACTGTAATATGCATTAGTCAAAATAAAATCTGTCTTGCAGAGCATTGAATTTTTCAGAAGCAACAATTATCTCTGTGTATTTCATTTTCTACTTTGGGAAAACCTTATGATGCATGCAGAGTGTACATCTGAGTTTCACAGATGTGGTTCAAATTACTCATATGCTAAGCCCTTTTATCTGGTTACTGCTGGGTCAATCGCCAGACAGAAAAGAACAGAATGACATGAGCTTTCAAAGAATTTAAAATTAAATTGAGCATAGTCTAGTTTTGCCTTTGAAAATACTATTTAATGCAGTGAAGCTCTATTTAAAGTATAAGGGATGTTTACTTATATGTCCTAACCAAAGAAAAAAAACAACAAAAATGCTCTCATAAATTTAGCTCAGCTAATCAAAGTAATTTACTTAGTCTCATTATTATAAAACTAAATTGGAGGATGCTAACAAACACACACAAAAATCTGTACCCACATAAAGAGAATAGCAACAATAAAAGAAACTTTAAAGTTTTTCACTGAAATACAATTCTTGCTGTGTGTGAACATTCTACAGAAGAATTCCTAAGTTACAAGATGTCTTCAGGATTCATATTCAAATTTTGTTCAGACCTTTTCAATGTAGCTGATATGTAAATAATTCTGATATTTTGACCACATAACTATTACATTGTTATTTACATAATAACCATAAACTTCATCTTTGTATTCTAAAATTTTCATAGATATATTGATTTTGAAAATACAAAATTATTGGGATAGTATGGGTGAAATTCAAGTTGTTTCCACACTCCAATAAAAGTAAAACCAGAAACAGAGATGTTTTAAAAAACATGTACAATTGAACAAAATTCATAGTTAATTTAATCATATTATTGGTTAATTAAAGCAAAAAATTGGTTTGTTTTGAATATTCTTTTAATAAATATAATTGACCAGTTCATCTAAGTTGAAAGATCAAATAAAATTATATAGTTCTACAGTCTCCTTTCTATAAATGAGTCATAAAGTTAATTGGTGCCTCATTTTATATAGTAAACTTTAACTTTTGTTCCATCATCACCCCCTCCTTCTTAAACTTGATCCTGTTTTCTCATGTTTAGACTCACTACTTTCTTAAATTATCTTTCTGATCTTAGTCTTAATGGGTTCACTTATTTCTCCTTGTAGTTCTTTAAGTTTCTGCCTCACATAGTATGATGCTCTGTTATTAGGTGTGTAAGCATTGAGAATTGTTATGTCTTCTTGGAGAACTGAACCCCTTATCGTGATGTAATACGCCTCTTTATCCTTGATAACTTTCCTTACTTTGAGGTCTGTTCTGAATATAGCTAATCCTGCTTTATTTTCATTAGTGTGAGCATGGTATATTTTTCACCATCTCTTTATCCTTACATGTGTCTTTATATTTAAAGTAGATTTCTTATAGACACTATACACTTGGGTCTTATTTTTTGATTCACTCTGAAGATCTCTGTCTTTTAATTGGTGATTATTGATATAGTTGGATTCATATCCACCATATTCATTACTGTCTTCTATTTGTTGCCTGTTCTTTGTTAAAAATTTTTGACTTTCACTTTTTTTCTACCTTTTTTATTTGTGCACTGTCTACTTTATCTATTAAAACCTTTAGCATATTAACCACAGTTGTTTTAAATTCTTAGTCTGATAATTCCAATATCCTTGCTATGTCTGTCTCTTTCTCTTCCAATTGTGTTTTTGCCTTTTGGTATGCCTTGTAATTTTCTTGATAGCCAGGCCTGGTCTACTGGTAAATGGTCTTTATTAGGTGAATAGGCCTTTAGTAATGTGGTGGTGAGGTATGGGGAGAGGAGACATATTCTGTAGTCTTATGATTCAGTCTGTCTTTTGGTGGCCTATGCCTCTGGAATGTGAACTTAACAGATGTTTCTCAGTGTCTTTCTCTCCCACCTGGTCCATAGGTGGGACAAGAAGGCTGGAGTAGGCTGGAGGTGGGTATTTCCCTTCCCCCAGGTCAGCTGGCTTTGATAATCCCCCAGCAGGTTAAGCTCAGGTTAACTAATTTCCCCTCGGGGCAGGCCTTGGAAAGAACACAGTGCTCTGGTGTATTTCAAAATGATTCCTTTCCCCTCCTGCTGGAAACCTGAGGGGATTTTTCTCCGAAGCTGTGGGAACTTGGTGGAGCTCCTGGAGAGAAATCTTGCAACATTATGAAGGGTCCCTTTTTACTGGACCCCTCTGGAGTTTTATAACTCTCAGATTTGTCCACACTGAGCCTCCAGTGATTCTTCAGTTGCAGTTCAGGATTTTCCTGCGCCCACACGGGCTGATGTGATGGCCTCTGCTCTCATAAGCTGTGACTACCTGTATTTGCCTGCCCATCTCTCCAAGTCTTCGGGGCACCAATTTTTTATGTGTTCTCCCTTCTCATGGATCCTACAAGAGTTGATTTTTTAAACTGGTTAGCTTTTTACTTGTTAGGATAGAGTGACAACTTCCAAGCTCCTTATATGTAGAACAGCACATGATTAATAATCTTAAAATAACATTGTCTTCATTTCACTCCCTTGAACAATATATTAGACTGGATTCTTAGTAGCTACATAATAAAACCCCAACTCCTAAGATTGGAATTTAAGGCCCTTCATTATCTGAAACAAACCTGTCTTTCAACTGTTATTTCTCATTTCTACCTACATATGGCAGGGACTGCTGATGGCTTCCTAATATCCATTTTCCCCTTCCACTTTGGTACATTTTGTCCAAGTATTTTGTCATCTGGTGTAATTACTACATGTCCCAGCTCCCTCTGTAGCTAGATGTGGCCATGAGACTATGTCCAGTGAGATGTTAGCAGAAGTGTAGTGTGGGATGTCCAAGACAGTTCTTTACAGAACACTTATATAAAGGAATTGGACTCAATCGAGAAAGGTATCTCTTTTGCTCTCCTGACCATTCCCTCCTTTATTCTGTTGTAGGCATTGTTCTAGAGATAGAACAGAGAGCAAGTGATATAACAGAGAGTACAATAGCAAAAACTTAAGAGCTCCCATTCAGCTTATATCCTAGTGCTTTTTAGAATTTAATGCAATGACTGGAGCTCCAGAAATGATATCACACCATGAGGTAAATTTAAAGATAGAAATCCCCCTTGCAGAGCAGAAAGAAAAAAATATAGAAATCATGGTCTTTGATGACTTCATGGAACATTAATTCAATCCATAATTCTGACCACATGTGTCATGACTTCCAAATATTTTTTACATGAGACTGTAAACACTTCTGTGTTTAAACCTCTGTATTTAAGTCTCTAAAACTAGTAACCAAAATTAAACTTCCCTGACAGTCATTTTTCAAAGAGTGTCTCACATTTGACTTCCTCCAAATGATCCTCCTGCAGTCTTCCAGTGATCCCTGACCACTCTGATCCTCAGTGATCTCCAGGTATTCTGACAGATCTGTCTACTGCATTCATCAGATGTTTTGCCATACTTTCTTGCATTATTAGTTACTGTTTCATGTGTAAATTTTAGCCCATCGAGTATATAACTCAAGGAAGGGTAAAATGTTTATTCTTGGTACTCCTCAACACAAAATTTAATGCTCTGTAGCAAATATTAATAAACAAGTGAACGAATAGCTATTTCTTTATTAACTGAGTACCATATAGGAGGTGAATACGGAACTGGGAAGATTTTTCTCTGGGTTTCTAATTATAATGTACCATAGATAATGTCTAGGTATAACTGCTCTAATTTAATAAATATCCTTTCAGTTCATTCAAATACGATAGTAGTGTCTGTTTCACCAAAGGAAGGGAATAGAGTAACATGGTTTTTGCTCTCCCCAATCTTGCAGCTCAAAAGGAGACACAATATTTAACAAATAATTATAAAAAAGGGTCAAAAGTATTGTATTAGATGGAGTACAGGGTTCAGTGGGAACAGAGAACTGGGAAACCATATTGAATGTTAAAGGGAGAAAAATGGTTATGATCCCCTTTACCATTGATGTTTAAGTCAGATTTAATTGTGGGTGTTTTTTCTATTTTAATTCAGATCTGATAGGCTATAACACCAGATGCAACACAGTTCACATATCTACAGAAATCCAAGAAAAACAGGCGTTTCTTATGCTGGGTTTATAAGAAAGAAAGGAAATGTCACTAAGGTATAGATGAGAGGTTAAATTATAAGAGTTATAGATTAAAAAGGAGGAGAAAGGGAAGGCAGGGGAGGAGAAAAGAGAAAGAAAAAGATGAGGAGGAACAGAAACAGGAAGAAAAAGAGAATAAAGAGCGTAGGAGGAGACACCTCTAAAACAGTCTTGGTACGATTCAACCTGAAAAGTCCAAACATGAGAGCCTCTGAGTTCTTCCAGGTCTTTGATTTTCTAGGTGTGTTAATTCATAAGAATGTACTTTTTTTTTGCATAGGATTAAGAAGCATATATTTTTTAAAAGCTTTATAAAGGTATATTATTTACTTACAATAACTGACATTTGTAAGTATACAATTTGATGAGTTTTGACCCATATATTTATCCATGAAATCGTCAACATAATCAAGTTAATGAACATTTATATTACCTTGAAAAGTCTTAGCGTCCTTTTGTAATTCCTCACTCCTGTCCCTACCTATGTCTCTTTCCCCTGTCCCCAGGCAGCTAATGATCTGCTTCCTGTAGATTCATTTGCATTTTCCAGAATTTTATATAAACAGAACCACACAGTACACTATTGTGTGTTTTTCACTTGAAATCATTATTCTGGCATTACTCCAAATTGTTGCAGGTATCAGTAGTTTATTATTTTGTGCTGCTGCATAGCATTCAACCATATGGATGTGCTATGATTTGTTTGTACCATTCACTTGCTCATGGATATTTGGGTTGCTTCCAGTTTGGGACTATTAAAAATAAAGCTGCTATGAGCATTCTTGTACAGGTATTTGTATAGATATAAGCTTGGGTTAAATAGACATTTCTCTTGGGTTAAATACCTAGGGGTGGAATGACTGGATAATATAGTAGATATATGTTTAATATTTTTAAGAAACTGACACACTGTTTTTGCAAAGCAGTTGCACTATTTACATTCCCACCAGCAGTGTATGTGGGTTCTACTTCCTGCACATCTTTCCTAACACTTGAGCAATCTTTCAAATTTTAAACATGTTACTAGATGTCTAGAGATATCTTGAGATTTTAATCTGCCTTTCCCCAATGGATAATGATATGAGCGTATTTTCATGTGCTTCTTCACCTTCTTTGACCAAGTGTCTTTTCAAATCTTTTTGACTATTTTTATTGAGTTCTTTGTTACTATTGAGTTTTGAGAGCTTTCTGTACATTCTGGATACAAGTTGTTTATCCAGTATGTCATTCTTAGTAAAGTATATTTAAACAAATCTTTGCTTGCCTCAAATGGAAAGAGGGATATTTAGGATATTTTAAGTTTATTTAAAATAATACAAAGCATAGGAAAACAATAATAAATTCAGAAGTGTTTATTAGAAATAACATATAAATATAAAGGCATATATTCATACACATATGTATATTTGTGTGTATGTGTGTATCTAACAAACCAAAAGAGAAGTCACAGAGCAGGTAAATCATGTCTACCATTGGAATAACAAATACATGAAGCAAGAAGTGAGGAATTGCTGCAGTAAAAGCCACCATATCCCCTTGCCTTCTTCTGACCTTTCTCTCCTCTTATTCCTATGCCTGATCATGGATAGTTGCCTACACTTCACATCATTAGCTATTAATGACTTGGTTAAAATTTCCTGTTGCTCAATCAACACAGCCTTCTAAAGATCCATTTTAAGCTCCTACTAAAGACTAGGCAGGAAAAAAATTTACTATTTATGGAACAACCTTGAACATATTTTCTGGCAGGCATCTTCAAAGGCAAGAGTTGCATCAGCTGTGGTTCCACAATTTTAGTGCTTAATCTCAGTGCTAACCAGTATAGATGATAAGTCTCCAATAAACAATTGATAAGCATGATTGGGTGAAGGCTTATCTAATTACTTAATGGAAACCAGGAAAAAAGGACCAAGATAGTAGTTTGTTTCTTCCCTAAAGATCAAAACAATATTTAAGATACATCAATAACATAGTCACCAAAGGGCAATGTATTAATTCAGATCCTTTTACTTAAAATCGTTTCCTTCCTAAAATAAAAATTAAAATGTTAAGAAAAGGTTTTATTAGAAATGAAATCAAGTTGGCAGCATGCTGTACACCACCTTAATAAGGTCTGTAAAACTGCATATCTGTTTAAGGGAATTTAAAATCCCAGAAATTTATCTGCATGAATTGTGGACAAAGAGATCTAACATTGATTAATTAGTCCAGAGTTCCCATTATTAAACTTAAGAGGTTCCATATCTGAATTCCATGATTTTATGACTCCAGTTTACATTCCACCTTGCATGTTTATACAAAATGATGGGCGTATACCAAAGAAATGAAAGGGACATAGACAATCTCACACTGCTGTTCACTCCTTCAGTGCAACAGTATTTGCCCCTTATTCTTTGGTCTGGTATTTTACTAGCCAAAATTCTGTTTTGTAGTCCTCTCTTGTTAGTTTTGACTATGTAAACCAAAGAAAAATTAATTTAACTCCGGAAGTATCTGTTTCCTCTTTATTAAAATCTCGATAGCAAAACCTTTTATAGTGTTACTCAAATATTATCATCAAACCAGGAAGAGGAGTAGGCAAACAAAATGCACGCTTCCAAAAACTAGTATCCATTCCAAACTGCATTCTGGGAGCATTCCCAACAACTGGGAGACATCATGACCACAGTGGCACCCTCAGTCACTTCCCAGTAAGTTTTCTCTTCAGAAAAGGGTAATACTTAAATTCAGAGAAACATGTTTAGGCTGTTTTTTGTTTTGTTTTTGCTGTTTGAATTTTAAAAATTGTGTCTCCACTTTGACATCAGAAGTATTGAGTATAAAAGATGGAAGCAAACTTACAGTTAGTTAATAAAGCTATTGAATTCTGAAAGCCAGAATATGAAGTTTAAATAAGAAATAAAGACCTATAAAACTTAAAGAATATTGTTCAACATTACAAAATCACATTCCTTTACTTGGAAAAACTAAAGTGAATACAAAGCAATTCCAAGAGGTAGTGTATTAGACTTCAGGCCCAAGCTCTGATCCCCAGCTTTACAGGGGAGAGCTCTGTGTAATAAATATCTGATTACTTAACAATTAAGCATTTCTGTACTGTGATCCAAGAAAAACTGATCTCATGCTGAAAGTTATTTTATAGAAATGAGTATGTTCTAGAAGGTGATGTGCTGCCCCTTTTCAATCAAAGTACTCTTTTATCTAGCAATTATTTCTTTGAAATCAAAAACTGTTATGCATACCTATTAGTGGTATGTATATCCACATATTTATAGTCTTACCCTAAGATATAAATTTTACAAGTATGTTTTGTTAGGGAAGAAGAGCAAGTTTGCTGTTTATACTAACACTCTATAAATAGTCCATAAATATTTGTTGAAAGAATGCCTCATTAAGAAACAAATTCAAGTGACAAGCTGAAAATCTAAATTAACCTTTAAGTTGTTTGTGCCAGAATCACACAAGCACATTAATGAGAGGTAAGTCTGAATGTACATTGAAGGCCTAGTCTTGAATAATACAGAGTGACTTGAAAGGGTGAATGAATATGGACAAACATAAGTAAGGTCAGCTTTGAAACAGGACAGTGTAGGAACAGTTTCATGGCACATGGGACCATTGATTTCTGGCAAAGTGGGTGGGATAGTTTTCCCCTTGACTGATCCAGCCTCAGCATACAATTTCTACTTCAAACTTTTACATCTTCCTTATACCACCTATCCCTTGCCTTTCTGCTGCAGGAAAATGCATTCATATACTAAATTTTTGTGCCCAAATTTGTTGTTCTCATAACTATATGCACATAAAAATAGGTAACATACTACAGTTGGCTCTTGAACAGCAAAGGTTTAAACTGCATGGGTCCACTTATATGTGGATTTTTTTCAATAACTATACTGGAAAATTTTTTGAGATTGCAACAATTTGAAAAAAATTGTGTTTAGTTTACTTTATCATAAAAATACAGTATATAATACACATAATATATAAAACATGTGTTAATCAACTGTTATGTTATTGATAAGGCTTGGATCAAAGTAGGCTATTAGTAGTTAAGTTTTGGGGGAGTCAAAAGTTATTCCTGGGTTTTTTAAATGCAAGGGGTGGTATAGGCACCCATAATCCCCAGCTTGTTCAAGGGTCAATTGTGTAACTTTTTCAAAGTTTACCCTTAATTTAAGCTTTTGCTATAGGTAAGAACTATTTATTTCTACTTTTGGGGTAAGAAAGAGCATTCATTTATGACAGAGCTACTCACTTGGACTCCAAACCATTCCTCTATTTCTTGAGGAATTATTTTCCCTGTGCCTAGTGAACATGAACTTGGAATTTCCTGGGCTCTGCCCACAGGATTGCACTGAACCCCGCTTTTCATTCTCTGACAGTACTCTTTAGAGTCAGATTTCCAAAGCTTCCTATGCTCAGACAGTGACCTCTGTTAGTAAATGCTTCATCTGACGTGTCTCATAATTTCTATGAAAATATGCAATTGTTTTTCTCAACTCTTCCTTTCCAGCCTCACTAGTTTCCTCAGCTGACCTGAGAGTCTCATGTGCATTAGTCATTGTTATTACTAGACCGATAGAAATGTAAATATTTATGTCCTCTATCTTAAAAAAAGTTTGTATATTACCTTGAGCCTAGCCACAAAGAGTTTACTCCAAATGCTCACAAGTTCAGGGAAATGCAATTTTTTTTTTTAAACCAGAGTGCACCTCTCTGAAGTTCAAATTGTAACCTAACATAGCAGTTCCCCAACTATAGTCTGGGACCACTTGTCCTTTTAGGGTAACTGCAAGATCGAAATCATGCATTGGTGAAAGACCTGTTCAGAGTTCTAGATAGACTAATGGATTTTATATTTCAAAGTAAGAAATGCTATTGAAATAGTTTTATATTCCACATTGTCTAACATTTAAGAAACACCACTTGTTCAGGTTTTTAAAACAGATTTATTTACAGATTTAATTCACATACCATACAGTTCAGACATGTATGGTGTATGATTCAATAGCTTTTAGTATATTCACAGATATGTGAAACCACCTCCACAATCAAGTTGAGAACATTTTCATCACCACAAAGAACAATCTCATACCCTTCAGCTATCATCCCTCTATTGCTACATCCACCCAGCCCTAAACAACCACTGTTGTACTTTCTGTCTCAACAGATTTGCCTATTGTGGATATTTCATGTAAGTGGAATCATACGCTTTGACCTTTTGTGTATGGCTTTTTCACTTAGTACAGTGTTTTGAAGATTTATCTATGTTGTTAGCATGTATAAGTACTTCATTCTCTTTTATGGCCAAAAATATTTCATTGTTTGGATATACCACCTTTTATTTATCCTTCTGTGCATTGACGGATATTTGTTTTTTTTCTACCCTTTAGCTATTATGAATAATGATGCTATAAACATTCATATACAATTTTTTGTGTGGACATATGTTTTCATTTCTTTTGGGTACATCAGTAGGAGTGGAATTGCTGGATCAAGTTGTAACTCTATGCATTTGAGGAACTGCCAGACTGCTTTCCAAAGTGGCTGCATCATTTTAGATTCCCACCAATAGTATATGAGGGTTCCATTTTTCCACATGCTCATGAACACTTGTTGTTATGTCTTTTTGATTATAGCTATCCTATTGGTATGAAGTTGTATCTCATTGTGATTTTGATTTGCATTTTCCTGCTGACTAATGCTGTCAAGAAACTTTTCATGTGTTTATTGGCCATTTTTATATCTTCTGAAACATATACATTCAGATCTTTGCCCTTTTTTAAAATGTGTTGGTTTTCCTTTTATTATTTAGTTGTAAGTGTTCTTTATATATTCTAGATATATTCTAGATACAAGTCCCTCATTAGATAATTTGCAAAAATTTTTCCCATTCTGAAGATTGTCTTTAGCCTTTTTAATTGTGTCCTTAAAACACAAAATGATTGATTTGATTAATTAAAGTCTGATTAAAATAAAGTTTTCCTTTTATTATTTAGTTGCAAGTGTTCATTATATATTCTAGATATATTCTAGAAAGAAGTCCCTCATTAGAAAATTTGCAAAATTTTTCACATTCTGCAGATTGTGTTTATCCTTTTTGATTCTGTCCTTAAAACACAAAATGATTAATTTGATTAAAGTTTGATTTTTCCAGTTTTTCCTGTATTGGTCATGCTTTGATGTCACATATAAGAATCCATGGCAAACCCAAAGTCACAAAGGTTAACCCCTATTTTTCCTTCTAAGACTTTTATAGTTTAGCTCTTACATTTAGTTTTTTCATCCATTTGAGTTAATATTTTCTATATGGTATGAGGAATGGATCCAATTTCATTCTTTTGCACGTGGCTATCCACTTGTCCCAGCACCATTGATTGAAAAGGCTATTCTTTTTATTACTGAATGATCTTGGCACTCTTGTTGAAAATCAGTTGACCATAGACACATGGGTTTATTTCTGAACTCTCCATTCTAGTCCATTGATCTATATACCTACGTTAAGCCTGTGCTACACTGTCTTTATTACTGTTGCTTTATAGTAAGTTTTGAACTCAGGAAGTTGGACTCTTCTAACTTTGTTCTTCAGGATTCTTTTGGCTACTTTGGGTCCCTTGCAAATGAATTTGAACTTTTAAAGTCAGCTTGTCAATTTTAAGAATCTAGCTGTGAATCTTACAAGTACTGAGTTGAATCTGTAGGTTAATTTTGGGAGTATTGCCATCTTAACAATATTAAGTCTTTCCATACAGTCCTTGAATTTTCATGTAGTTCCAAGAAAGAATATCCACAATTATCTGACAAAGCTATTAAGAGACTCCTCCCTTTTCCAAATATTTATCTTGTGAGCTTTGATTTTCTCCACTAAGCCAAAAACAAGAGAGTGAGTGCAAAAACATATATAAGAGTCCAGCTCTCTTCTATTAACCCAGACATTAGAGAGATTTACAAAATTGTAAAACTAACCTCAGGAAGTTTTTTTGTGTTGAAATATAATTAGAAAATTATATAAATTTGAAATATAATTATTTTTTGTAATAATGTTATTTAACATTAAATGGGTTTCTTGTTATTTTCCAATGGATTGGAAAAACATTTTTTAATTTCCAGTTTAAACAATAATGGTAAATATCAATAGATATAAAACCCATATAACCACAATCTTTTTGGAGTCCTCAATAAAGGGAAACTGAGACCAGAACATGAATTGCTGATCTAATACATCATGCCCTTCATTGTTGGGTCTGGTCTGTCCATGTACTTTAACACTGAACTGTCACACAACATCCTCTTCACATCAATCATAATAAATGACTTGCAGTTCTTTCAATGGATCAAGCTCTTTCAAACCTCTGAGCTTCCTCTCTACTGATGCTTTGACCTGGAATGAGTGCCCCATTGTTTTTTCCCATCTTCATATGTATAAACTCCTTCAAAATGTGACTTAAATCATCCCACATTTTCTATATCTGCCCTCTTTCCATGTGACTCCTATGCTCTGTTCCTTGGATTTTTGTATTTTCCTCTCTGGATATTTTGAAGTCCTTGGAGTAGGAAACTGTTATATTTATTTCTATGTAGATTGATGGGGCATAATAAGTAATCAAGGTTTGCTAATAAATACATAATCCTATAATATCACAGAAAATTGCCATACCTATTAGAAACCAGCCATGTTACATGTCAATTTTACTCAATGATAATAATAAAAATAATAATAATAATAAAGCTGGATCAGCTGGGTTCAAAACTAAGTGCAACATAACTTCTAACAAAAATATAATAACAATATCATTTAAATAAACTAGACTATTTAATAACTGGAAAAATTCCCAATTTAACTTCATTATAATATCCTGATAAAGATAAAAGCAGTACAAACAGAAAGCCAATGGAGTAACTTCACTATTGTCTATAGATGCAACATTCTAAATTAAATTTTTGTAAATTTAGGGGAAAATAATCAATTTACATTAATAATAAAAAGTGTGATAATTCACTTTGTCTACATTGCCACTGATACATTTTGATTTTGGAGATATTAAAATGTGAAAATAACATACATGCATCCTAGAATCAATGTAATATGATATAAAATGCCTAGAAATAAAGCTTTAAGAAAACAGAAATACTAAATCTAAAAAACTATAAAGTCTTCCTGAATAACCCACAACATCCTTTAGATCTATTATATCACATTAAATTTTTAGAGTTCCCCAATAGATTCCAGCCTACAGCCAAATTGGAGAATTGTCACTTTTAAAGGTAGAAATAACAAGGATTTGGGGATATGTTAGCTTCATCTTTATATATTTCTATACTGAAATGTATCATTTATTAGAACAAGCATTATTTTCATTAATTTGAAGATAGAATTTTCCTTTTCCTTTTGATATTATATGAAAAGAATGAAACTGGGGGTATTAGTCACACTGGATTAGTGATTGAATTTAAAGTAAGAGATAAAGGGAAAGAGCAACCAGGCATGTGAATGAACATTCAATGGGCAGAAGGGAAAACAGCCTTCTGTGCCTCCATTCTCATTCACAAGGGCTTCTTCCCAGTAGACACCTTGCTTACTCTGCATGTTGATGAGGAACAGGAGTAGTTACTCCAACTTTTCATTTATCAAAATTGAAAATTTTTGATATATAAGAATGAAGCTGCCCAGAGTTTAGGTTCTAGCTTTCCATCGATTGGGGTAAAATATGAATTTATGAACCCTTTTCAAAAGAATATAGCAGATGAAATGATGTTAAAAACTTGAAGGAAAAGGA